>NC_091192.1:33742531-33895031 GCF_040958095.1 Procambarus clarkii
TTGTAGTCACTATTGCATTACTAGTATTTCTATTAGTAGCACAGCTGTAGCTAGTTTGTTGTTGGAGAGCTTCTACTGATGTTGCTAGTAATAGAGCACTTACCACTGATATTGCTAGTAATAGAGCACTTACCACTGATGTAGCTAGTAATAGAGCACTTACCACTGATGTAGCTAGTAATAGAGCACTTACCACTGATGTTGCTAGTAATAGAGCACTTACCACTGATATTGCTAGTAATAGAGCACTTACCACTGATGTAGCTAGTAATAGAGCACTTACCACTGATGTAGCTAGTAATAGAGCACTTACCACTGATGTAGCTAGTAATAGAGCACTTACCACTGATGTAGCTAGTAATAGAGCACTTACCACTGATGTAGCTAGTAATAGAGCACTTACCACTGATGTAGCTAGTAATAGAGCACTTACCACTGATGTAGCTAGTAATAGAGCACTTACCACTGATGTAGCTAGTAATAGAGCACTTACCACTGATGTAGCTAGTAATAGAGCACTTACCACTGATGTTGCTAGTAATAGAGCACTTACCACTGATGTAGCTAGTAATAGAGCACTTACCACTGATGTAGCTAGTAATAGAGCACTTACCACTGATGTAGCTAGTAATAGAGCACTTACCACTGATGTAGCTAGTAATAGAGCACTTACCACTGATGTAGCTAGTAATAGAGCACTTACCACTGATGTAGCTAGTAATAGAGCACTTACCACTGATGTTGCTAGTAATAGAGCACTTACCACTGATGTAGCTAGTAATAGAGCACTTACCACTGATGTTGCTAGTAATAGAGCACTTACCACTGATGTAGCTAGTAATAGAGCACTTACCACTGATGTAGCTAGTAATAGAGCACTTACCACTGATGTTGCTAGTAATAGAGCACTTACCACTGATGTAGCTAGTTACAGAGCTGCTTGAACTGTTGTTGCTAGCAACGGAGTAGTTACCTCTGTTGTTCCTAGCAATAGAGCAGTTACCACTGGTCAAGTAATAGAGCAGCGTCCACTGCTGTTCCTAGCAATAGAGCAGTTACCACTGTTGTTGCTAGCAATAGAGCAGCTACCACAGATGTTGCTATTAGTATAGAAACTACCGCTGAAATTGCTAGTAATAGAGACGCTACTATTGACGTTGCTAGCAATAGAGCATCTACCCCTGGTGTTGATAGATAATCTACTACTAATACAAGCACAACTGCGCTATGGCTTGTATTATACCTTCTAAATCTACACAAATAAGGCTCTTGCTACTGCTGTTAATACTGTGACTGCTACTACGACACTACTGTTAATACTGTTGCTACTGTTAATACTGTTATCAGTGTTACCACTATTAATACTGTTATCAGTGTTACCACTGTTAATATTGTTATCAGTGTTACCACTGTTAATATTGTTATCAGTGTTACCACTGTAATCAGTGTGCTAACACTTTAATGCAGTACTTTAAATCTATTCATTTTCCTATTTAATTTCCTTGTTAAAACAGCAAATACAAATTATATATTTGATACAAATAAAAATGGGACTCTTTTAGAAAGTTAATGATCAAAAGAAGCTTGGCAGCGAGCCCTTATCGTAAAGAAAGTATATTAAAATGTAAAGAGATGAGGATACTTAATGACAATTGTATTTTAATCTAAGTGGTGAAGGTCGAGTTGGTAGTGCGTGTGTCCGAGGGGTTAAAGGTACGTGGGTTCGAAACCTCTATAAGGCTTCAGTATTTTGTTAACTTCATACGTTTTTCAACCGGAGCCAAACGCTCTAAGAGACATCTGTGTTACAGAATATTGAAAAGTTCTGAAATGTCATTTACTATGAAACTACGAGAGAGAGAGAGAGAGAGAGAGAGAGAGAGAGAGAGAGAGAGAGAGAGAGAGAGAGAGAGAGAGAGAGAGAGAGAGAGAGAGAGAGAGAGAAAGAGAGAGAGAGAGCGTGAAATGTAATTTTACATACAAAAGCAGAGAGCGTGTATCGAGGAGCCGTTTGGTGTAGCGGCAGCGTGGCGGCGGCGGCGGGGTTGCTGCCCTGCCTCCCTCCTGACGGTGCAGCAGACTGCACCAGGCACGGCAGCAGTAGTAGACTCGTAGGAGACCTTTTTTTACCCAGTGGGAGACCACCGGTCCTAGAGCCAGGGAGCACTCGGGTGACGGTGTGGGTTCTCTGGTTTCCGCAGGTGCTGGCTGTGATCTCCGTGATCTTCATCGTCATGTCGACGCTCGCGCTCGTGCTCAACACCGTGCCCAGCTTTCAGGGTCCCGAGCAAGGAGACAATGAGAAACTGGCCATGGTGGAGGCGGTATGCATCACATGGTTTACGCTCGAGTACCTCCTGCGGTTCGCTGCAAGCCCCAACAAGTGGAAATTCTTTAAAGGCGCAATGAACGTTATTGACTTGCTTGCCATTCTACCATACTTTGTTTCCTTGTTCCTTATTGAGTCAAACAAACACACAGACCAGTTCCAGGACGTGAGAAGGATTGTTCAGATCTTCAGAATTATGAGAATTCTCAGAATTTTAAAGCTTGCCCGACATTCGACCGGGCTCCAAAGTTTGGGCTTTACACTGAAAAATTCATACAAAGAGTTAGGTTTGTTGATGTTGTTTCTAGCCATGGGCGTGTTAATCTTTTCGAGTCTCTGCTATTTTGCGGAAAAAGACGAAAATCCTGTGTACAAAAGTATTCCGGAGACTTTCTGGTGGGCGGGCATCACCATGACGACGGTGGGGTATGGAGACATGTACCCCATCACTCCCTTGGGCAAAGTGATCGGATCTGTGTGTTGTATCTGTGGTGTGCTGGTCATTGCGCTGCCCATCCCCATCATCGTCAACAACTTCGCCGAGTTCTACAAGAACCAGATGCGACGCGAGAAGGCCCTCAAGCGACGCGAGGCCCTCGAGAGAGCCAAGCGAGAAGGCTCCATCGTGTCCTTCCATCACGTCAACCTACGCGACGCCTTCGCCAAGTCCATGGACCTGATTGACGTCATCGTGGATACAGGTAGCGTTGCCCGCTCGCTGCTAGGGTCGCGTGGCAGGGGCTCCCTCCGTCGGCCTCCCCTGGGGCGGTCACAGTCCCCCACGGGGGGCCCACACCGCTACTCCAAGGTGGCGCAGGTTGTCCCCGCTGACGTGGCGTCTGCGCCTTCTGCCGACGCTTCTTCTGACAGCTCCCCCTGACCACACCCTCATAAGGTCCTCCACTCGCCCTCTACCCTCATACATGCCTCACACATGAACCAGTCCTCAGCTACACTACCACTACTCTACTGCACCTCACTGCTATTCCAACTACTCTATTCTAGATCTCTTATATCAGCCCCTTTGCACAATTTACCATTACGTAAAAAAATGCAACTGTTTTGCCTAGCTGATGAGCGTACGAACCCAAGCAACCCACCTAACATATCAAAGCCGATGGTCAAGAAAACGCCAATATTATGGTGCTTTAATGATTACTAACCTGTCGCATTGTTAACGGATTGGTCAATTCCGTAAAGAATGCGACGTATTAGGTGTGAGGGTTCGTGGTCACAACTGCTCGACCTATAGACCTACAGTGAGTGTTGACTGTGAACGGCAGCATCACCCAGCCTCTGTGTGCGGTGGTCGCATCACGGCCTCCAAGTACTGTTCTCTGATGGTAAGTCTTCACGTATGGTACTCTAAAGGTACTGCCAGGTATCCTACTTAGAAGGTTAACTTAAAGCTATCGCTATCTGAAGATAAACTTCCAGATATCGTTCTCTGAAGGTAAACTTTCCACTTATCGTACTCTGAAGGTAAACTTTCCACTTATCGTACTCTGAAGGTAAACTTTCCACTTATCGTACTCTGAAGGTAAACTTTCTAGAATCGTAATATAAAGGTAAACTTGCAAGTATCATTCTTCACATCTCCTCATACTTCCCTTACTGGACGGTATAGAGCGACGGCCCCGCATCATGCAGATCGGCGTTCAATCCCCGACCCTCCAGGTGGTTGGGCACCATTTCGTCCTCCCTGTCCCATCCCAAATCCTTATCTTGACCCCTTCCCAGTGGCATATAATGGCTTGGCGCATTCTCCCCTATAGTTCCCTTTCCCTTCCCTCAATCTTCATCATATTTCCTCATTTTTCATCACATTCCCTCATGTTCTTTTCATACTTTTGTCTCCACGTATTCTCTCAACACTCACTAATGTCTCAGTTTTTCACTCACCCTCACGTTTCTCTACTTCACCGCTACGGCGGCAGTGGCGCTGCCTCACACGCCACGTGGGACATTGTTTATCAACAAACCATCTGGACGCTTCACCGAGCGCCTCACTTGATCGTAAATCTACAGACAGTCTCTGCTATAACTGGTGTCTGGGGGACGTTTTTGTCAAAGGAACGAAATCTGGGACATTAGGGAACCAGAGTTAAAGGTATATTCTGGTCAGTTCAACCGAAAATGCTCTTCGTAAGACGTAGAGCGTGCATGGTACGGCCTACATTATTGGTTGATGGGACAAATAATTTACCGGGGATACCATAATAGATTAGGGATAGCCGGATTTTGCGTAGATATGAATGTACATTTGAATTAGTTTGGGCGGTTATAAATAGGAGCTGCCTCGTGTGAGCCAATATAGGCCTTCTGTAGTTGTGTTTATTCTCAAGAAATGTTACGTTGATATGATTGCATGATGATTGCAAAATCCGTTCCATGATATTAATTCGTTCATATGATATTAATCCTATTTATTCGCGATGACTTGAATACTTGGTGTCATATGAAGTGAGGAGGAACATTATATCTACAATGAACGAGGTTTATATATTGCACTATTCACATTTAAAACAGTAAGCTTAATGCTTATTCAGGCTAATATATATCCTTTCCGTGAGAAGGCTTTCTCGAACTTGTATAAATATATATATATATATATATATATATATATATATATATATATATATATATATATATATATATATATATATATATATATATATATATATATATACATATAGTTCATTGAATATGACTGTATATTCCTTGTTGATTATTTTCTTGTTGAGGGCTTCTGTCCCTCTCTGATTGGTGGTCTTGCATCTTGGTTTAATTGGAAGAGTATCTCTCCAAACGTCATATTTTGTTCAAGGTTGACTAAAATAATAAAGAATAACTTTTGAACGTATTATTCTTAGTATAATTTACACGTCGTAACGAACCTACAAGTTTCATTTTCAAGTGAGAAATGATAGAACATGTTGATATTTTAGATTTTAGCTACTCGGGACGAAATGTTCATGTAGCACGGCTATAGTGAGTGCGTATGCAGGCGATGAGTCACAATAACGTGGCTAAATTATGTTGACCAAATAACACACTAGAAGGTGAAGTGTCGACGACGTTTCGGTCCGTCCTGGACCATTCTCAAGTCGACAGGACAATCTACTTGAGAACGGTCCAGGACGGACCGAAACGTCGTCGTCCCTTGACCTTCTAGTGTGTGGTTTGGTCAATATAGTGAGTTCGTAATTGAGTTCGGTTATTAGCGATAACCTTGTTACTGTGATATTTGCGTGAAAGTTTTAAATGTAGGTGGGGTTTTCTCCCGTTTCTTTTCCGCTTCTGTTTTAGCGCACTGGTTTTAGTCTTGTTTTACCATTATCTTAGTGGCAGATAAAGATGCACAGTACATGAAGAAACATATATTTTATAACATAGGGAAGTCAGGCGCATACAAAATTATCTGAAGTGAAAGGAGAAATAAATAAAAGTAGAAAAGAAAGTAAGGTGATGGACCAACAAACTAAGTTTGGTTAATAACATTAACATTATTACCAATAAACTAAGTTTAGTTTATTGTCCACACATGAAATAAACTAAGCTTTGCCCAGTATTGGCCAAGTGTTATAAATCAGATGTTTTTTCATGTCTTGTCATTCCTGACTTGGGAATGAACCATGTAGGTTCGAAACGTTGTGTAAGTTTTAATAAGTATTATACATTTATACAGGAGGACGATATATATATATATATATATATATATATATATATATATATATATATATATATATATATATATATATATATATATATATATATGTCGTACCTAGTAGCCAGAACGCACTTCTCTGCCTACTATGCAAGGCCCGATTTGCCTAATAAGCCAAGTTTTCATGAATTAATTGTTTTTACGACTACCTAACCTACCAAACCTAACCTAACCTAACTTTTTCGGCTACCTAACCTATGAAGATAGGTTAGATTAGGTTAGGTAGGGTTGGTTAGGTTCGGTCATATATCTACGTTAATTTTAACTCCAATAAAAAAAAATTGACCTCATACATAATGAAATGGGTAGCTTTATCATTTCATAAGAAAAAAAATTGAGAAAATATATTAATTCAGGAAAACTTGGCTTATTAGGCAAAACGGGTCTTGCATAGTAGGCTGAGAAGTGCGTTCTGGCTACTAGGCACGACATATATATATATATATATATATATATATATATATATATATATATATATATATATATATATATGCGAACAAGCCTGAATGGTCCCCAGGACAATATGCAACTGAAAACTCACACCCCAGAAGTGACTCGAACCCATACTCCCAGGAGCAACACAACTGGTATGTACAAGACGCCTTAATCCACTTGACCATCATGACCGGACATAATGAGGTGATAGCCGAGGCTATTTGAACCACCCCACCGCCGGCACTCGGATAGTAATCTTGGGCATAGCATTTTACGAAATCACCTCATTCTTACCAAATCCCAAATCCCATTCTTACCAAATCACCTCATTCATACCAAATCATTCTCATTCAAATCACCTCAAATGCTATGCCCAAGATTACTATCCGAGTGCCGGCGGTGGGGTGGTTCAAATAGCCTCGGCTATCACCTCATTATGTCCGGTCGTGATGGTCAAGTGGATTAAGGCGTCTTGTACATACCAGTTGCGTTGCTCCTGGGAGTATGGGTTCGAGTCACTTCTGGGGTGTGAGTTTTCAGTTGCATATTGCCCTGGGGACCATTCAGGCTTGTTCGCATTTGTGTTCCTCACGTGTGCCCCAAAGAATGAGGTGATTTGGTAAAATGCTATGCCCAAGATTACTATCCGAGTGCCGGCGGTGGGGTGGTTCAAATAGCCTCGGCTATCACCTCATTATGTCCGGTCGTGATGGTCAAGTGGATTAAGGCGTCTTGTACATACCAGTTGCGTTGCTCCTGGGAGTATGGGTTCGAGTCACTTCTGGGGTGTGAGTTTTCAGTTATATATATATATATATATATATATATATATATATATATATATATATATATATATATATATATATATATATATATATATATATATATATATAACTGAAAACTCACACCCCAGAAGTGACTCGAACCCATACTCCCAGGAGCCACGCAACTGGTATGTACAAGACGCCTTAATCCACTTGACCATCACGACCGGACATAATGAGGTGATAGCCGAGGCTATTTGAACCACCCCACCGCCGGCACTCGGATAGTAATCTTGGGCATAGCATTTTACCAAATCACCTCATTCTTTGGGGCACACGTGAGGAACACAAATGCGAACAAGCCTGAATGGTCCCCAGGACAATATGCAACTGAAAACTCACACCCCAGAAGTGACTCGAACCCATACTCCCAGGAGCCACGCAACTGGTATGTACAAGACGCCTTAATCCACTTGACCATCACGACCGGACATAATGAGGTGATAGTATCACCTCATACCTCATTATACCTCATAATGAGGTGATACCTCTATCACCTCATTATGTCCGGTCGTGATGGTCAAGTGGATTAAGGCGTCTTGTACATACCAGTTGCGTGGCTCCTGGGAGTATGGGTTCGAGTCACTTCTGGGGTGTGAGTTTTCAGTTGCATATTGTCCTGGGGACCATTCAGGCTTGTTCGCATTTGTGTTCCTCATGTGTGCCCCAAAGAATGAGGTGATTTGGTAAAATGCTATGCCCAAGATTACTATCCGAGTGCCGGCGGTGGGGTGGTTCAAATAGCCTCGGCTATCACCTCATTATGTCCGGTCGTGATGGTCAAGTGGATTAAGGCGTCTTGTACATACCAGTTGCGTGGCTCCTGGGAGTATGGGTTCGAGTCACTTCTGGGGTGTGAGTTTTCAGTTGCATATTGTCCTGGGGACCATTCAGGCTTGTTCGCATATATATATATATATATATATATATATATATATATATATATATATATATATATATATATATATATATATATAACCTAGAAGGGGTACCACCTCTGGTGCAAGTGTAGGGACCCATAGCCTCGCAGAAAAAAATAAAGAGTACTCAGAGACGACCTTGTGGATCCTCACTGAACACTTTGATATTTTCTAATTATATATATATATATATATATATATATATATATATATATATATATATATATATATATATATATGTCGTACCTAATAGCCAGAACGCACTTCTCAGCCTACTATGCAAGGCCCGATTTGCCTAATAAGCCAAGTTTTCCTGAATTAATATATTTTCTCTAATTTTTTTCTTATGAAATGATAAAGCTACCCATTTCATTATGTATGAGGTCAATTTTTTTTATTGGAGTTAAAATTAACGTAGATATATGACCGAACCTAACCAACCCTACCTAACCTAACCTAACCTATCTTTATAGGTTAGGTTAGGTTAGGTGGCCGAAAAAGATAGGTTAGGTTAGGTTAGGTAGGTTAGGTAGACAAAAAACAATTAATTCATGAAAACTTGGCTTATTAGGCAAATCGGGCCTTAAATAGTAGGCATAGAAGTGAGTTCTGGCTACTAGGTACGACATATATATATATATATATATATATATATATATATATATATATATATATATATATATATATATATATATATATATATATATATATATATATATATATATATATATATATATATATATATATATATATATATATATATATATATATATATATATATATATATATATATATATATATATATATATATATATATATATATATGATCCCAGGCAACCCTAACCCTTAAAAGGTCAGTCAGTCCACACCAGCTCGAGAAAGCATCAATATTACGATGTTGTTCACTTCACCAAAGCTCAGGGGCATCTAGATACTGTGGTTGGTCAGGACAAAGTTGCGTATCATTAAGCGTAAGGACATGTTGTTTCATCCTTCTACATTCCTTTGATAAACTAAATGTCAGGCCACCAATTATAGCCGAAAACACAAGTGTTCTGTGGTCAAGTTACGTGTTTACTGAGGCTTGGGGAGAGGTTTGTTGACAAACTGTCACTCGTGACGTTACGCAGCGCCACTGCGGCCAAACACCAAAACACACGGAAGCCCGCCTAATTTAAACTATGGCAGAATAGTTCCTTTGATAATTACTTACCTCACCTTATAAAATGAGTAATACTGAGTTATCCTGTGATAATTACGCCAAATAGATATAATACTCGACTAAACAATGATCAAGTGGGACAAAAAGGTAAAAATGCCGTATTAATTAAATCACAATTTGAGAAATTGTGCATGTGATCCTTAATTCTGTCTCAGGTTAAGGTGTCGTATGGCGACTGATCTCTACCTGTGCGTGTTGTACGCGCCCCTCTACTGTACCAGGCCATGTACATGTACTATATTGTACTAGCCTTGTAGTACCTTGTAATACTAAGTAGCCCTTTTGTGTATACCCCTGACAGCGGCCAGAACTTATACACTGTGCACAATGAAACTACAACACATACATTAGATAATGTATAAACATTACACAACTTCATTCAATCCTAAAATGTTCATCGTATCATGTGTTTCATCGAGTCATCAACACTTTCTCCCCCTCACAATTCGTGTCTCAAAGTTCAAAGTTCAAAACACACGTTGAATTCAACCTTCATCCTCACTCCTGCCTCTGTGACTCACTCCTGCCTCTGTGACTCACTCCTGCCTCTGTGACTCCCTCCTGCCTCTGTGACTCACTCCTGCCTCTGTGACTCACTCCTGCCTCTGTGACTCACTCGACACGTACTCATCTTTCACTCGCACTCCACCGTGAGTCCTTTGCCATCGAGTGTTGGAGTGAGTCAACAAAGTGCAGGAAAGTGTGAACATGGCTCTTCACGGCTTCATCAAAATTTCATCAACCTCATACATTAGTGATGATCTTTGGTGCTCTGAAGCTGTCCCGACTCTCCTGCTTCTAACGCCTCATCCTGCTGCTCCTATTGTTTCCTCCTGCTGCTCCTGCTGCGTCTACTGCCTTCTACTGCTGTTCCTACTGCCTCTTCCTGCTGTTCCTACTGCCTCTTCCTGCTGCTCCTACTGCCTCTTCCTGCTGCTCCTACTGCCTCTTCCTGCTGTTCCTACTGCCTCTTCCTGCTGATTCTACTGCCTCTTCCTGCTGCTCCTACTGCCTCTTCCTGCTGTTCCTACTGCCTCTTCCTGCTGTTCCTACTGCCTCTTCCTGCTGCTCCTACTGCCTCTTCCTGCTGTTCCTACTGCCTCTTCCTGCTGATTCTACTGCCTCTTCCTGCTGCTCCTACTGCCTCTTCCTGCTGTTCCTACTGCCTCTTCCTGCTGTTCCTACTGCCTCTTCCTGCTGATTCTACTGCCTCTTCCTGCTGCTCCTACTGCCTCTTCCTGCTGTTCCTACTGCCTCTTCCTGCTGTTCCTACTGCCTCTTGCTGCTGTTCCTACTGCCTCTTCCTGCTGTTCCTACTGCCTCTTCCTGCTGTTCCTACTGCCTCTTCCTGCTGTTCCTACTGCCTCTTCCTGCTGTTCCTACTGCCTCTTCCTGCTGCTCCTACTGCCTCTTCCTGCTGTTCCTACTGCCTCTTCCTGCTGTTCCTACTGCCTCTTCCTGCTGTTCCTACTGCCTCTTCCTGCTGATTCTACTGCCTCCTTCTTCAAGTGGAACTACTTCCTCCTCCTTAAACAACTGTCATTTTGCCTGACTAGGCTGCTGAGTTTTAAGACGAGAGGTTCATATAGAACACAAACAGTTGCGTTGATCAGAGACTTGGTATGGTAAGTGTTGCTGCCTCCACAACCACCACCTCCCTTACTACTTCTACTACTACTACTACTACCACTACTACTACCACTGTCACAACTAGTACTCCTTCTGGAGTCACTACCACTTCAACTACAACCATTACTGCCACCATTGTTTGTGTTGGGCTCAACAACCACTCCACACTCTGTGATTCCTTGTTACCATGGTTGTTGCTAATGAACACACACACACACACACACACACACACACACACACACACACACACACACACACACACACACACACACACACACGCACACACCAACATAAAAAAAACCTATAACACGCATTTATGCCAAAATTCCCTTGTGAGTATGCGATAATTCCTACCAGTTTTGGAGAGCACAGTAGCGTGAGCGGGTATTGTAGTTACGAGAGGCGCCGGCAGAGGGCAGGTTAGAGTGCAATAACCCCTGGGGGCCAAGCTACACCATCAGCTGATCCAGTGTCAGCTGATAGAGTCAGCTGAGCGAGTCAGCTGGGCCTGTGTCAGCTGAGAGTCAGCTGACACAGGAAGTAGCTTGGCTTCGGCCGCACTAGAGCATGGCACTATTTACTAACCTTTGTTTTCTGTTCATTCTGAATACATTTATATATAAAAAAACACTAATATTAACACCATTTCTTTATGAGTTTTTTCTACATAATTCCTATTTTATGCTGCACTCTCTAACTAATGTCGGCTCAAGGCTAGTTATATGTATATATATATATATATATATATATATATATATATATATATATATATATATATATATATATATGTATATATATATATATATATATATATATATATATATATATATATATATATATATATATATATATATATATATATATATGATATAAATGATTTTCTACCACGAAGTTATCTGGTAGATAAAACAGGTACCGAGGGGATGGGGTACTCATGGGGTCACTGTGAGTACTGCTCCAAGGTGACTTAAAGACCCCCGGGGCCTGGTGTGGACAGCATCACACCATCCCCCGGGGCCTGGTGTAGACAGCATCACACCATCCCCGGGGCCTGGTGTAGACAGCATCACACCATCCCCCGGGGCCTGGTGTAGACAGCATCGCACCATCCCCGGGGCCTGGGGTAGACAGCATCGCACCATCCCCCGGGGCCTGGTGTAGACAGCATCGCACCATCCCCGGGGCCTGGTGTAGACAGCATCGCACCATCCCCGGGGCCTGGTGTAGACAGCATCGCACCATCCCTGGGGCCTGGTGTAGACAGCATCACACCATCCCCCGGGGCCTGGTGTAGACAGCATCGCACCATCCCCGGGGCCTGGTGGAGACAGCATCGCACCATCCCCGGGGCCTGGTGTAGACAGCATCGCACCATCCCCCGGGGCCTGGTGTAGACAGCATCACACCATCCCCGGGGCCTGGTGTAGACAGCGTCACACCATCCCCCGGGGCCTGGTGTAGACAGCATCACACCATCCCCCGGGCCTGGTGTAGACAGCATCACACCATCCCCGGGGCCTGGTGTAGACAGCATCACACCATCCCCGGGGCCTGGTGTAGACAGCATCACACCATCCCCGGGGCCTGGTGTAGACAGCATCACACCATCCCCGGGGCCTGGTGTAGACAGCATCACACCATCCCCGGGGCCTGGTGTAGACAGCATCGCACCATCCCCGGGGCCTGGTGTAGACAGCATCACACCATCCCCGGGGCCTGGTGTAGACAGCATCACACCATCCCCGGGGCCTGGTGTAGACAGCATCACACCATCCCCGGGGCCTGGTGTAGACAGCATCACACCATCCCCGGGGCCTGGTGTAGACAGCATCGCACCATCCCCGGGGCCTGGTGTAGACAGCATCACACCATCCCCGGGGCCTGGTGTAGACAGCATCACACCATCCCCGGGGCCTGGTGTAGACAGCATCACACCATCCCCGGGGCCTGGTGTAGACAGCATCACACCATCCCCGGGGCCTGGTGTAGACAGCATCACACCAACCCCGGGGCCTGGTGTAGACAGCATCACACCATCCCCGGGGCCTGGTGTAGACAGCATCACACCATCCCCGGGGCCTGGTGTAGACAGCATCACACCAACCCCGGGGCCTGGTGTAGACAGCATCACACCATCCCTGGGGCCTGGTGTAGACAGCATCACACCATCCCCGGGGCCTGGTGTAGACAGCATCACACCATCCCCGGGGCCTGGTGTAGACAGCATCACACCAACCCCGGGGCCTGGTGTAGACAGCATCACACCATCCCCGGGGCCTGGTGTAGACAGCATCACACCATCCCCGGGGCCTGGTGTAGACAGCATCACACCATCCCCGGGGCCTGGTGTAGACAGCATCATTGGACAACGGGCCTCAGTTCGCCACTAAATATCTCCTTCCTACCATCAAATTCCATCTGTTTTAATAAGATTCTTATTACTAATGTTACGATGCTCAGTAGATTAAGATCTCTCAGTTACATTGTTATGTACTATCTGTTTTGTTGTAGTAAGAGGCACGGAGGTAATAGTTGGTGTGTGCCAGCGTCTTATCGTTGACTTAGGAGAGATAGGTACCTTGTGTATAATGTATAGTTCAATAGGACGAGTTCATCACTTATGAAGTGATATAGTCATTCATTTCCTCAATCCGTTGCTTTTTTTTATCAATCTTATCAGCTTGAACGGCATTAAGTGAGAAGGAGATGAGTTATGTACACGGAATGTCGGTCACAAGGAATATTTGGCATCATTAAGATAATACTTTAAACTTTGGCCTAAAGTCTGAACATTTAATTTTAAAATACTCAAATAAAATGCTATTTAAATATATTTCTCTTAGACTAAGATTTTTTCACTGTCATTAATTGTGTGTGTGTATGTCTGGTCACAAGCTGAAGACTTAAATAAAGTATCACATTTCCACAACACTTTCTCTCATTTGTCCAGCATAAAGTATGAGTGGCCCCCAAGTGCACACTTTGTGAAGACATTAAGGCAGTAGTTACGGTGACAAGTAGTTGAGGAACATGTTGGTTAGATATCATCAGCAAGAGACAAAACTGGAGGCACCTCTCACACTATATCACATGCTTCTACAGTAACATATAGCAAGCTAACATTCCTCACATCTCAAATCAACATTTCGATTTTGCAGAGTCGACTGTAATGGAGAGAAAATGGGTGAATAATTCTGTCACATCTTGTGACCCCCATCCTGGTCACTGGAGTAGATGTATACCCCCTCTAGAGTTCCATACGGTACTTGAAAAGGAATGGACTTTTAAGGCAGTTTGCCTGCAACTTCTCTAGATTGGTGCACCAAGTTTACTGTAAACCAAAAAAAAAAAAGCTTGTCTTAACTGAGCTTAGTCATGGCTGGAGACGTGTTAGTTATTTAGAGGTCTTTGCATATTGCTCAAGTATTGTAAAGGTAATTTTGATGATCAATGGGAATGCAGTTGCAATATTTCTACTTATTTTTGGCGCCTTCATTAAAGCAGTAGGGTACTCCTTGAAGGATATGTTTGAAGAACCTGACCTTGTGGAGCATTAGCGCCAGTAGTCACCTCTCTCTCTGCTACAGTATATATATATATATTGCCCCCTAGACACACACAAAATGGACGGAAAGCAGATTTATAGAAACATTGATCTAATGATTTTTTCTTATAGATGGATAGTTGCTCATGCTGTCCCATAATAGTATGCATCCGGTAGGCCTCTCTCCCATACTCGTGCGACCCTAAACTAACATATACTGCAGATGACCATCTTTCATTTTTGTAGCCTCATGATGCAGCCTCTAGTCTTCATGCGTCTTGCTGTCAGTTTTCATGGATACTTTTGTCTTTGTGTAAACCACAAGTTTTTTTTTGTTTATTTTCCTGTAGTTTATGTACACGTTTCCATACCCTCTTAACAAAATTCCTGCGCATTTATTCCGAAAGAAAAAATATATTTTGATTCAAGAGAAGAGCTGCTCCTACACAGCCGTAATGATATGTTTAATTTTACCATTATTATCTTGTCTTATTTTTTCTCAAGAATAAATGCCAGTGTTTTTGCACAGAAGCAAATACGAGAGATATGACACGCATGCTTTCTTACTCAATGGTAGTGATGTTGTGTGGCCTTCTCCTGTGGGTGGCAGGCCCTGCTTCTCCTGTGGGTGGCAGGCTCTGCTTCTCCTGTGGGTGGCAGGCCCTGCTTCTCCTGTGGGTGGCAGGCCCTGCTTCTCCTGTGGGTGGCAGGCTCTGCTTCTCCTGTGGGTGGCAGGCCCTGCTTCTCCTGTGGGTGGCAGGCCCTGCTTCTCCTGTGGGTGGCAGGCCCTGCTTCTCCTGTGGGTGGCAGGCCCTGCTTCTCCTGTGGGTGGCAGGCCCTGCTTCTCCTGTGGGTGGCAGGCCCTGCTTCTCCTGTGGGTGGCAGGCCCTGCTTCTCCTGTGGGAGGCAGGCCCTGCTTCTCCTGTGGGTGGCAGGCTCTGCTTCTCCTGTGGGTGGCAGGCCCTGCTTCTCCTGTGAGTGGCAGGCTCTGCTTCTCCTGTGAGTGGCAGGCTCTGCTTCTCCTGTGGGTGGCAGGCCTTGCTTCCCCTGTGAGTGGCAGGCCCTCTTTCTCGTGTGAGTGGTAGGCCCTAATTCTTGTGTAAGTGACAGGCCCTGCTTCTCCTGTGAGTGACAGGCCCTGCTTCTCCTGTGAGTGACAGGCCCTGCTTCTCCTGTGAGTGGCAGGCTCTGCTTTTCCTGTGAGTGGCAGACTCTGCTTCTCCTGTGAGTGACAGGATCTTCTTTTCCTGTGAGTGGCAGGGCCCTGCTTCTCCTGTGAGTGGCAGGCCCTGCTTCTTGTGTGAGTGGCAGTCTGATTCTTTTGCGAGTGGCAGTTCCTGCTTCTTCTGTGAGTGGCAGTTCCTGCTTCTTCTGTGAATGACAGGCCCTGCTTCTTTTGTGAGTGGCAGGCCCTGCTTCTTCTGTGAGCGGCAGTTCCTGCTTCTTCTGTGAGTGGCAGAGGTCAGCTTCTTCTGTGAGTGGCAGGCCCTGCTTCTTCTGTGAGTGGCAGGCCCTGCTTCTTTTGTGAGTGGCAGGCCCTGCTTCTTCTGTGAGTGGCAGTTCCTGCTTCTTCTGTGAGTGGCAGAGGTCAGCTTCTTCTGTGAGTGGCAGAGGTCAGCTTCTCCTGTGAGTGGCAGGCCCTGCTTCTCCTGTGAGTGGCAGGCCCTGCTTCTCCTGTGAGTGGCAGGCCCTGCTTCTCCTGTGGGTGGCAGGCCCTGCTTCTTCTGTGAGTGGCAGGCCCTGCTTTTCCTGTGGGTGGCAGGCCCTGCTTCTCCTGTGGGTGGCAGGCCCTGCTTCTCCTGTGGGTGGCAGGCCCTGCTTCTCCTGTGGGTGGCAGGCCCTGCTTCTCCTGTGGGTGGCAGGCCCTGCTTCTCCTGTGGGTGGCAGGCCCTGCTTCTTCTGTGAGTGGCAGGCCCTGCTTCTTCTGTGAGTGGCAGGCCCTGCTTCTCCTGTGGGTGGCAGGCCCTGCTTCTCCTGTGGGTGGCAGGCCCTGCTTCTGTAAGTGGCAGGCCCTGCTTCTCCTGTTAGTGGCAGGTCTTCCGTGAGTGGCAGGCCCTGCTTCTCCTGTGAGTGGCAGGCCCTGTTTTTGCTGTGAGTGGAAGGGCCTGCTTCTCCTGTGAGTGGCAGGGTCTGCTTCTCCTGTGAGTGGCAGGGTCTGCTTCTCCTGTGAGTGGCAGGGTCTGCTTCTCCTGTGAGTGGCAGGGCCTGCTTCTCCTGTGAGTGGCAGGGTCTGCTTCTCCTGTGAGTGGCAGGCCTTGTTTTGCTGTGAGTGGCAGGGCCTGCTTCTCCTGTGAGTGGAAGGGCCTGCTTCTCCTGTGAGTGGCAGGGTCTGCTTCTTCTGTGAGTGGCAGGGCCTGCTTCTCCTGTGAGTGGCAGGCCTTGTTTTTGCTGTGAGTGGCAGGGCCTGCTTCTCCTGTGAGTGGCAGAGCCCGCTTTTCCTGTGAATGGCAGGGCCGGCTTCTGTGAGTGGCAGGGCCTGCTTCTCCTGTCAGTGGAAGGGCCTGCTTCTCCTGTGAGTGGCAGGGCCTGCTTCTCCTGTGAGTGGCAGGGCCTGCTTCTCCTGTGAGTGGCAGGGCCTGCTTCTCCTGTGAGTGGCAGGGCCTGCTTCTCCTGTGAGTGGAAGGGCCTGCTTCTCCTGTGAATGGCAGGGCCTGCTTCTCCTGTGAGTGGCAGGGCCTGCTTCTCCTGTGAGTGGCAGGGCCTGCTTCTCCTGTGAGTGGAAGGGCCTGCTTCTCCTGTGAGTGGAAGGGCCTGCTTCTCCTGTGAGTGGAAGGGCCTGCTTCTCCTGTGAGTGGCAGGGTCTGCTTTTCCTGTGAGTGGCAGAGCCTGCTTCTCCTCTGAGTGACAGGGCCTGCTTCTCCTGTGAGTGGCAGGGCCTGTCTCTACCGTGAGTGATAGGGTCTGTCTCTACTGTGAGAGGGAGGACCTAGTTGTTTCTCCAGTGATAGGCAGGGCTTTCTTCTGTGAGATGGAGGTCCTGCTTCTCCTGTGAGAGGCAGGGTCTGCTTCTCTTGTGAGAGGGAGGGTCTGCTTCTCCTGTGAGAGGCAGGGTCTGCTTCTCCTGTGAGTGGCAGGGCCTGCTTCTCCTGTGAGTGGAAGGGCCTGCTTCTCCTGTGAGTGGCAGGGCCTGCTTCTCCTGTGAGTGGCAGGGCCTGTCTCTACCATGAGTGATAGGGTCTGCGTCTACTGTGAGAGGGAGGACCTAGCTGTTTCTCCAGTGATAGGCAAGGCCTTCTTCTGTGAGATGGAGGTCCTGCTTCTCCTGTGAGAGGCAGGGTCTGCTTCTCCTGTGAGAGATAAGACCTTACTGTCGTAGGCTGATGAGTGTCCAGTGTCAGGTACTCTGTGTGCTCCCTTACCTTTTATGTGCTCATATATTTACTTGAGTCATCTCCTTCCTTTGTTATATGTGCATATCGGCTTTGTATCAATGCAATCATTTTAGTGTTTAGTGCATACACGCACTAATGAGTGTGACATATTTGAAGATAAGCATTTGGACGAGTTTAGTCTCGTATAGCAAGGAAGGAAATGAAACACATGTCGAGCTGACAACCTAGGCTTTATTGGAGTATTGAAAACAAAACTAACGTGCTTGATAATCTTGGTTGGGGCACCTTAAGGTGCTGCTGTACTCAGCTCCACATGTGTGTTATTTATTGGGGTTGACATGTTGTGAATCTTCTCTAAAGGTAGACTAATGTACAGTTTATAATGCCCTGTCTAATCTATTAACACTTATTTTCACAAGTAGAGTAATCATTTATTTGGTTTCATCAAAGTCAAATATCTTAGACTCTGAATGATAGATTCATGTAATTATTTTATTGGTTTCCCGTGTTTTGATTTCTGGTTTAGTGTTGTTGTAGAGAGGCATGAAAGCTCGGGGATGGTAGAGATAAAGGAGCTTCCCCTGGGAGCTCTCAAGGAGCTTCCCTGGGTGCTCAGAGGGAGCTTCCCCTGGGTGCTCAGAGGGAGCTTCCCCTGGGAGATCACAGGGAGCTTCCCCCTGGGTGCTCAGAGGGAGCTTCCCCTGGGAGCTCAGACGGAGCTCACTGATGACTGCATGCCACCTAACATGAGCTCAGTGAGAGGAGCAGTAAAGCTGCCGTAGT
Organism: Procambarus clarkii; assembly: GCF_040958095.1. NCBI lineage: Eukaryota > Metazoa > Arthropoda > Malacostraca > Decapoda > Cambaridae > Procambarus > Procambarus clarkii. The sequence continues at coordinate 33,761,277 of NC_091192.1, forward strand.
CGTAGCCTCGACCCCCTCCCCGCGCCTGTAGCACTCTCTGGAGCAGCACCCCCGGCGCCTGCGGCTGGCTTGGATGGTGATGTGTGTCTGTTTGTCTCTCGGCGCTGTAGGTCACAACATGTCCCAGGCAGACGCCAACTCGGTGGCTGGGGAGTCGATGCGCGCGGGCCAGACGGGCACCGGCTGCTACAAGAACCACGAGCACCACATGGGGCGGCAGCAGAAGGAGGCGCAGCAGGGGGAGAGTGGGGAAGCGGGGGTGACCACCAACACCCCCGCTGCTCCCAACATCCTCGACCTCCCGGCCACCGACGACCAGCGACCTCTTCCCTCGCCAGACTACCAGACTCCGGTAAGTCCTCCTTCACCCTCCTCCTCAAACCTCTCCCCCATTTCCTCCCTTCTCTCACCTCACTACTGCTACTCCCCCCTCCCTCACCCCTCACCCCCCCCCACCCCTGTCTCTCGTCTAATTGTCCCCCCCCCCTCTTGTGTGGCCTCCTATGTGTCCTCTGTGGCCTTCTATCCTTCGTCTGTGGCCTCTCACCTCTCCTCTCTGTGGCCACCAGCATTTCTCTCTCTCTGTCTCTCTCTCTCCCCCTTATATACCCCCAGTGTGACGCCTTTGTTACTTCTCTCCCCCTAAGCTTCTGAGCTCCGTGTTCTCCCCTTTGCTCAACAAAGCCTAATATAGATCTTAGGTCAGCAGCCGTGATGCTCCTCCTCCTTCATGTTTGATTGATTACTCTGAGTGTTGCATGAAGGCATGGTGGTCAGTGCATATCCCGCCCCTCCCACAACCCTCCCACAACCCTCCCACAACCCCCACCTACAACGCCGGTATCACAACAGCCGCCAGAGATGAGGTTGTGAGGTTGTGGGATCATCAACCTCCTCGCGCCTGCCAACCATTATTGAATGTTTTTCTCCCGTTTCCTTGACGACTTCCTGTCGGGCTGGAGGTTGTGTGGAGGCTGAGTAGTGGTGTAGAGTAGTGGTGTAGAGTAGTGGTGTAGAGTAGTGGTGTAGAGTAGTGGTGTAGAGTAGTGGTGTAGAGTAGTGGTGTAGAGTAGTGGTGTAGAGTAGTGGTGTAGAGTAGTGGTGTAGAGTAGTGGTGTCGTCTGGGGCCTCAGCCACTGCTCTCTCCTGGCTCTTGTCACACGTCTTCCCTAGTTGTGAAGTATGTAAATATGTATGTTGTGGATTGTTTGAAATTTAGGGAAATATGCACTGTGACTGTCATGTGACAGGTGGTGGGGGACTGACCACTGTGACTGTCATGTGACAGGTGGTGGGGGACTGACCACTGTGACTGTCATGTGACAGGTGGTGGGGGACTGACCACTGTGACTGTCATGTGACAGGTGGTGGGGGACTGACCACTGTGACTGTCATGTGACAGGTGGTGGGGGACTGACCACTGTGACTGTCATGTGACAGGTGGTGGGGGACTGACCACTGTGACTGTCATGTGACAGGTGGTGGGGGACTGACCACTGTGACTGTCATGTGACAGGTGGTGGGGGACTGACCACTGTGACTGTCATGTGACAGGTGGTGGGGGACTGACCACTGTGACTGTCATGTGACAGATGGTGGAGGACTGACCACTGTGACTGTCATGTGACAGATGGTGGGGGACTGACCACTGTGACTGTCATGTGACAGGTGGTGGGGGACTGACCACTGTGACTGTCATGTGACAGATGGTGGAGGACTGACCACTGTGACTGTCATGTGACAGGTGGTGGGGGACTGACCACTGTGACTGTCATGTGACAGGTGGTGGAGGACTGACCACTGTGACTGTCATGTGACAGGTGGTGGGGGACTGACCACTGTGACTGTCATATGACAGGTGGTGGAGGACTGACCACTGTGACTGTCATGTGACAGGTGGTGGGGGACTGACCACTGTGACTGTCATGTGACAGGTGGTGGGGGACTGACCACTGTGACTGTCATGTGACAGGTGGTGGAGGACTGACCACTGTGACTGTCATGTGACAGGTGGTGGGGGACTGACCACTGTGACTGTCATGTGACAGATGGTGGAGGACTGACCACTGTGACTGTCATGTGACAGATGGTGGAGGACTGACCACTGTGACTGTCATATGACAGATGGTGGGGGACTGACCACTGTGACTGTCATATGACAGGTGGTGGAGGACTGACCACTGTGACTGTCATGTGACAGATGGTGGAGGACTGACCACTGTGACTGTCATATGACAGATGGTGGGGGACTGACCACTGTGACTGTCATATGACAGGTGGTGGAGGACTGACCACTGTGACTGTCATGTGACAGATGGTGGAGGACTGACCACTGTGACTGTCATATGACAGATGGTGGGGGACTGACCACTGTGACTGTCATATGACAGGTGGTGGGGGACTGACCACTGTGACTGTCATATGACAGGTGGTGGGGGACTGACCACTGTGACTGTCATATGACAGGTGGTGGGGGACTGACCACTGTGACTGTCATATGACAGGTGGTGGGGGACTGACCACTGTGACTGTCATATGACAGGTGGTGGAGGACTGACCACTGTGACTGTCATATGACAGGTGGTGGAGGACTGACCACTGTGACTGTCATATGACAGGTGGTGGGGGACTGACCACTGTGACTGTCATATGACAGGTGGTGGAGGACTGACCACTGTGACTGTCATATGACAGGTGGTGGAGGACTGACCACTGTGACTTTCATATGACAGGTGGTGGAGGACTGACCACTGTGACTGTCATGTGACAGGTATGGAGGACTAACCACTGTGACTGTCATATGACAGGTATGGAGGACTGATCACTGTGACTGTCATATGACAGGTGGTGGAAGACTAACCACTGTGACTGTCATATGACAGGTGGTGGAGGACTGACCACGGTGACTGTCATATGACAGGTGGTGGAGGACTTGCCACGGTGACTGTCATATGACAGGTGGTGGAGGACTGACCACTGTGACTGTCATGTGACAGGTGGTGGAGGACTGACCACTGTGACTGTCATATGACAGGTGGTGGAGGACTTACCACTGTGACTGTCATATGACAGGTATGACAGCCACGGTCAGATACAAGTGACTGGCATGAAGGCCTGACAGCTCTTCTCACTACTCAGACTCCTCGTTAACAATGCCATTAGACTCACACGCTGTGTAAACATACAGTCATTACACCAAGACTCCAATACTCAAGCTCGACCAGGATCCACATATCCACCTACGAAACCTGTACATCTTTAAACAATCATGGCGGCTTTGTTTACATTTACACTTTACGAGCTTCTAAACTTCACAACGCAAGGTTATTATTGTCGTAAACAACCCCATAGCGCCCGGGCGCTCTTGCACTGATAGTGTACACAAAGCCAGCATGCTTGTTCGAAAGATGTACAGGTTTCGTAAGCGGTTGCGTATGTGCTTGATGTCTCCTCTATCTGTACCGTGTGACTGTAAGTGCTGTCTGCTCACCACTGGTAACGCCACAAGCCGGATATATTTACAGTATGAAAGCGTACAGCATAATAATATGAAATAAAAAGCGTTTACAGCGTAATAATATGAAAACTAGGGACCGGATATATCTGTTATACTCTCATTACCACCCGGTAGCACCCTTCACCCTGGTGTCACACTGTCATATATATATATATATATATATATATATATATATATATATATATATATATATATATATATATATATATATATATATATATATATACATATATATATATATATATATATATATATATATATATATATATATATATATATATATATATATATATATATATCAGAAAGTTAGCCATATTGTCTCAAACACAAAATCAACACAGAGCTCCATTTAAAACAATTTAAATTTAAAACAATGAAGATAATGAAATCCTAAACATATGAGTTATACATATATAATCCACCACACTTGGATAGGACGCGAGGGAAAGGGCGTAACTGGATAAGAATATCCAGATCATCTTGGCGTAATAATATTAAAGATGAATTTAATTCTAATGTTCAGAAAACTGGACCATTCAAAGCTGGTGTGCTGAGGCTGAAGAAAGTTTTGTATTGAGTGAAGAAAACTGTGTCAGGAGAAGACAGGTGAGCACCAGTCGTCACGGTCATCAGGGAGTGACTGTGCTGCATGAGCACGGCAGTAGTGTACACCTCGGACCAGAGTCACGAAGCACTTACGCAAGCACTTACGTACCTGTCCATCTTTTCTTTTGGCGGCTTTGTTTACAATTATTAAAAAGTTAATGAGCTCCGAAGCACCAGGAGGCTGTGTATAACAATAACAACAGTCGATTGGGAACTTTTTATGCTTGTAAACTGTTTAATAAATGAACTGTCACAAGTACTTACTTACACGTTCGTAAGTACTTGTGAAACTGCTTCGTGAATCTGGCCCCAGGGTTGTGAAAGTCACCACTGAGATGACAAGAGACGGTGTTGAAGGCTGTGTCGTGGTTCAGAGCTGAAACACACCTCCATAAGCTTGACACTGGATTACAGTATATTTTAACCCCCTGGTCTACACTGCTATTTATGGGTACTACAACACGCTGCACTTGACGGAAAGTTGTTAAAAGCATTTAAATGGATTATATAGCCTAAGGCGCTTGAAGCCATTTAAGTGTTCATTTGCTATTACATTTCTTCATAGAATCGATAAAGTGCAAATGTCATTCGTATACATCTTGCAAGATCATGGATTTAAAAATAAAAATTCGTAAAATGTCTTTACTAAGAAGTATTCAACTTTAACCAATTTACCTTCATTCTTTTATACCATATTTAAATTTATTGACAATCGAGACATTAGGACTATGCCTCACCTGACCATGGTGGGGGGGGGGCTACTCACTGATATTGTTTGCACTTAATGATAGATATTATAAAGGGTGAGCTGACAGCTAGTGGAGGTATTATCTTAAATTCATTTGGGCATAGTTGTTCAGGACGAAATACAGTCAGCAAAATTGGGTGTCAATTCCAGTAGAGAAAGTGGAGTACTGTCCCCAGTACTGTCCCCAGTACCATCCCCAGTACTGTCCCCTAGTACTGTCCCCTAGTACTTGATTCCTGAATACAGTATAGACTCCCAGCCCCTGATACTATGGTATAGTCCTATATACTTCAATCCTTTATGAATATAGTAGGTGAATTCAGTACTTCTCCCCCCCCCCCTTGATACTATAGGATACTACTGGGGGTACTTCTCACCTTCTGATACTGCTAAAGTCCCGCGTTAAGTCCCACGTTAAGTCCCAGGACGCTCCGGGTCCCGTACGTCCAGCCCCCCTCACCTTACAGTGCCCCCATAATAACAGTCCCAACATTATAGTACTCACAATTAAAATTTCAGTCCCCCCTGCACTATAGTACACATTACTACTATAATTACCCGTCCCGACACTATACATAGTACTCGCTCCTAAAACTACAGTATAGTGACACAATAGTATTATCTTCTATAATTAGAGTCTTCTGACACTATAGTGCTAGCTCCTATAATTATAGTCCACCCGACACTATATTTATATTTCCAATACTTGTGCTTCTCATTTATTTGAGTACTTCCGGTCTACTGTCCATACTGGTAGTCCCCTGATACTATAGTACTGTCCATACTGGTAGTCCCCTGATACTATAGTACTGTCCATACTGGTAGTCCCCTGATACTATAGTACTGTCCATACTGGTAGTCCCCTGATACTATAGTACTGTCCATACTGGTAGTCCCCTGATACTATAGTACTGTCCATACTGGTAGTCCCCTGATACTATAGTACTGTCCATACTGGTAGTCCCCTGATACTATAGTACTGTCCATACTGGTAGTCCCCTGATACTATAGTACTGTCCATACTGGTAGTCCCCTGATACTATAGTACTGTCCATACTGGTAGTCCCCTGATACTATAGTACTGTCCATACTGGTAGTCCCCTGATACTATAGTACTGTCCATACTGGTAGTACCCTGATACTATAGTACTGTCCATACTGGTAGTCCCCTGATACTATAGTACTGTCCATACTGGTAGTACCCTGATACTATAGTACTGTCCATACTGGTAGTCCCCTGATACTATAGTACTGTCCATACTGGTAGTCCCCTGATACTATAGTACTGTCCATACTGGTAGTCCCCTGATACTATAGTACTGTCCATACTGGTAGTCCCCTGATACTATAGTACTGTCCATACTGGTAGTCCCCTGATACTATAGTACTGTCCATACTGGTAGTACCCTGATACTATAGTACTGTCCATACTGGTAGTCCCCTGATACTATAGTACTGTCCATACTGGTAGTACCCTGATACTATAGTACTGTCCATACTGGTAGTCCCCTGATACTATAGTACTGTCCATACTGGTAGTCCCCTGATACTATAGTACTGTCCATACTGGTAGTCCCCTGATACTATAGTACTGTCCATACTGGTAGTACCCTGATACTATAGTACTGTCCATACTGGTAGTCCCCTGATACTATAGTACTGTCCATACTGGTAGTCCCCTGATACTATAGTACTGTCCATACTGGTAGTCCCCCTGATACTATAGTACTGTCCATACTGGTAGTCCCCTGATACTATAGTACTGTCCATACTGGTAGTCCCCTGATACTATAGTACTGTCCATACTGGTAGTCCCCTGATACTATAGTACTGTCCATACTGGTAGTCCCCTGATACTATAGTACTGTCCATACTGGTAGTCCCCTGATACTATAGTACTGTCCATACTGGTAGTCCCCTGATACTATAGTACTGTCCATACTGGTAGTCCCCCTGATACTATTGTACTGTCCATACTGGTAGTCCCCTGATACTATTGTACTGTCCATACTGGTAGTCCCCTGATACTATAGTACTGTCCATACTGGTAGTCCCCTGATACTATAGTACTGTCCATACTGGTAGTCCCCTGATACTATAGTACTGTCCATACTGGTAGTCCCCTGATACTATAGTACTGTCCATACTGGTAGTCCCCTGATACTATAGTACTGTCCATACTGGTAGTCCCCTGATACTATAGTACTGTCCATACTGGTAGTCCCCTGATACTATAGTACTGTCCATACTGGTAGTCCCCTGATACTATAGTACTGTCCATACTGGTAGTCCCCTGATACTATAGTACTGTCCATACTGGTAGTCCCCCTGATACTATTAGTACTGTCCATACTGGTAGTCCCCTGATACTATTGTACTGTCCATACTGGTAGTCCCCTGATACTATAGTACTGTCCATACTGGTAGTCCCCTGATACTATAGTACTGTCCATACTGGTAGTCCCCTGATACTATTGTACTGTCCATACTGGTAGTCCCCTGATACTATAGTACTGTCCATACTGGTAGTCCCCTGATACTATAGTACTGTCCATACTGGTAGTCCCCTGATACTATTGTACTGTCCATACTGGTAGTCCCCTGATACTATAGTACTGTCCATACTGGTAGTCCCCCTGATACTATAGTACTGTCCATACTGGTAGTCCCCTGATACTATAGTACTGTCCATACTGGTAGTCCCCTGATACTATAGTACTGTCCATACTGGTAGTCCCCTGATACTATAGTACTGTCCATACTGGTAGTCCCCTGATACTATAGTACTGTCCATACTAGTAGTCCCCTGATACTATAGTACTGTCCATACTAGTAGTCCCCTGATACTATTGTACTGTCCATACTGGTAGTCCCCTGATACTATAGTACTGTCCATACTGGTAGTCCCCCTGATACTATAGTACTGTCCATACTAGTAGTCCCCTGATACTATTGTACTGTCCATACTGGTAGTACCCCTGATACTATAGTACTGTCCATACTGGTAGTCCCCCTGATACTATTGTACTGTCCATACTGGTAGTACCCTGATACTATAGTACTGTCCATACTGGTAGTCCCCCTGATACTATAGTACTGTCCATACTAGTAGTCCCCTGATACTATTAGTACTGTCCATACTGGTAGTCCCCTGATACTATAGTACTGTCCATACTGGTAGTCCCCCTGATACTTATGTACTGTCCATACTGGTAGTCCCTGATACTATTGTACTGTCCATACTGGTAGTCCCCTGATACTATAGTACTGTCCATACTGGTAGTCCCCTGATACTATTGTACTGTCCATACAGGTAGTCCCCTGATACTATTGTACTGTCCATACTGGTAGTCCCCTGATACTATAGTACTGTCCATACTAGTAGTCCCCTGATACTTTAGTACTGTCCATACTAGTAGTCCCCTGATACTATAGTACTGTCCATACTAGTAGTCCCCTGATACTTTAGTACTGTCCATACTGGTAGTCCCCTGATACTTTAGTACTGTCCATACTGGTAGTCCCCTGATACTATTGTACTGTCCATACTGGTAGTCCCCTGATACTATAGTACTGTCCATACTGGTAGTCCCCTGATACTATTGTACTGTCCATACTGGTAGTCCCCTGATACTATAGTACTGTCCATACTGGTAGTCCCCTGATACTATAGTACTGTCCATACTAGGTAGTCCCCTGATACTATAGTACTGTCCATACTGGTAGTCCCCTGATACTATAGTACTGTCCATACTGGTAGTCCCCCTGATACTATGTACTGTCCATACTGGTAGTCCCCTGATACTATAGTACTGTCCATACTGGTAGTCCCCTGATACTATTGTACTGTCCATACTGGTAGTACCCTGATACTATAGTACTGTCCATACTGGTAGTCCCCTGATACTTTAGTACTGTCCATACTGGTAGTCCCCTGATACTATTGTACTGTCCATACTGGTAGTCCCCTGATACTATAGTACTGTCCATACTGGTAGTCCCCTGATACTATAGTACTGTCCATACTGGTAGTCCCCTGATACTATAGTACTGTCCATACTGGTAGTCCCCTGATACTTTAGTACTGTCCATACTGGTAGTCCCCTGATACTATTGTACTGTCCATACTGGTAGTCCCCTGATACTATAGTACTGTCCATACTGGTAGTCCCCTGATACTATTGTACTGTCCATACTGGTAGTCCCCCTGATACTATAGTACTGTCCATACTGGTAGTCCCCTGATACTATTAGTACTGTCCATACTAGGTAGTCCCCTGATACTATAGTACTGTCCATACTGGTAGTCCCCTGATACTATAGTACTGTCCATACTGGTAGTCCCCTGATACTATAGTACTGTCCCATACTGGTAGTCCCCTGATACTATAGTACTGTCCATACTGGTAGTCCCCTGATACTATAGTACTGTCCATACTGGTAGTCCCCTGATACTTTAGTACTGTCCCATACTGGTAGTCCCCTGATACTATTAGTACTGTCCATACTGGTAGTCCCCTGATACTATTAGTACTGTCCATACTGGTAGTCCCCTGATACTATAGTACTGTCCATACTGGTAGTCCCCTGATACTATAGTACTGTCCATACTAGTAGTCCCCTGATACTATAGTACTGTCCATACTAGGTAGTCCCCTGATACTATAGTACTGTCCATACTGGTAGTCCCCTGATACTATTAGTACTGTCCATACTGGTAGTCCCCTGATACTATAGTACTGTCCATACTGGTAGTCCCCTGATACTATAGTACTGTCCATACTGGTAGTCCCCTGATACTATAGTACTGTCCATACTGGTAGTCCCCTGATACTATAGTACTGTCCATACTGGTAGTCCCCTGATACTATAGTACTGTCCATACTGGTAGTCCCCTGATACTATAGTACTGTCCATACTGGTAGGTCCCCTGATACTATAGTACTGTCCATACTAGTAGTCCACCTGATACTATTAGTACTGTCCATACTGGTAGTCCCCTGATACTATAGTACTGTCCATACTGGGTAGTCCCCTGATACTATAGTACTGTCCATACTAGTAGTCCCCTGATACTTAGTACTGTCATAACTAGTAGTCCCCTGATACTTTAGCTGTCCATACTAGTAGTCCCCTGATACTTATAGTACTGTCCATACTGGTAGTACCCCTGATACTATAGTACTGTCCATACTAGTAGTCCCCTGATTACTATTAGTACTGTCCATACTAGGTAGTCCCCTGATACTATAGTACTGTCCATACTGGTAGTCCCTGATACTATAGTACTGTCCATACTGGTAGTACCCTGATACTATAGTACTGTCCATACTAGTAGTCCCCTGATACTATAGTACTGTCCATACTGGTAGTCCCCTGATACTATAGTACTGTCCATACTGGTAGTCCCCTTGATACTATAGTACTGTCCATACTGGTAGTCCCCTGATACTATAGTACTGTCCATACTGGTAGTCCCCTGATACTATAGTACTGTCCATACTGGTAGTCCCTGATACTATAGTACTGTCCATACTGGTAGTCCCCTGATACTATAGTACTGTCCATACTGGTAGTCCCCTGATACTATAGTACTGTCCATACTGGTAGTCACCCTGATACTATAGTACTGTCCATACTGGTAGTCCCCTGATACTATAGTACTGTCCATACTGGTAGTCCCCTGATACTATAGTACTGTCCATACTGGTAGTCCCCTGATACTATAGTACTGTCCATACTGGTAGTCCCCTGATACTTATAGTACTGTCCATACTGGTAGTCCCCTGATACTATAGTACTGTCCATACTGGTAGTCCCCTGATACTATAGTACTGTCCATACTGGTAGTCCCCTGATACTATAGTACTGTCCATACTGGTAGTCCCCTGATACTATAGTACTGTCCATACTGGTAGTCCCCTGATACTATAGTACTGTCCATACTGGTAGTCCCCTGATACTATAGTACTGTCCATACTGGTAGTCCCCTGATACTATAGTACTGTCCATACTGGTAGTCCCCTGATACTATAGTACTGTCCATACTGGTAGTCCCCTGATACTATAGTACTGTCCATACTGTAGTCCCCTGATACTATAGTACTGTCCATACTGGTAGTCCCCTGATACTATAGTACTGTCCATACTGGTAGTCCCCTGATACTATAGTACTGTCCATACTGGTAGTCCCCTGATACTATAGTACTGTCCATACTGGTAGTCCCCTGATACTATAGTACTGTCCATACTGGTAGTCCCCTGATACTATAGTACTGTCCATACTGGTAGTCCCCTGATACTATAGTACTGTCCATACTGGTAGTCCCCTGATACTATAGTACTGTCCATACTGGTAGTCCCCTGATACTATAGTACTGTCCATACTGGTAGTCCCCTGATACTATAGTACTGTCCATACTAGTAGTCCCCTGATACTATAGTACTGTCCATACTGTAGTCCCCTGATACTATAGTACTGTCCATACTGGTAGTCCCCTGATACTATAGTACTGTCCATACTGGTAGTCCCCTGATACTATAGTACTGTCCATACTGGTAGTCCCCTGATACTATAGTACTGTCCATACTGGTAGTCCCCTGATACTATAGTACTGTCCATACTAGTAGTCCCCTGATACTATAGTACTGTCCATACTAGTAGTCCCCTGATACTATAGTACTGTCCATACTAGTAGTCCCCTGATACTATAGTACTGTCCATACTGTAGTCCCCTGATACTATAGTACTGTCCATACTGGTAGTCCCCTGATACTATAGTACTGTCCATACTGGTAGTCCCCTGATACTATAGTACTGTCCATACTGGTAGTCCCCTGATACTATAGTACTGTCCATACTGGTAGTCCCCTGATACTATAGTACTGTCCATACTGGTAGTCCCCTGATACTATAGTACTGTCCATACTGGTAGTCCCCTGATACTATAGTACTGTCCATACTGGTAGTCCCCTGATACTATAGTACTGTCCATACTGTAGTCCCCTGATACTATAGTACTGTCCATACTGGTAGTCCCCTGATACTATAGTACTGTCCATACTGTAGTCCCTGATACTATAGTACTGTCCATACTGTAGTCCCCTGATACTATAGTACTGTCCATACTAGTAGTCCCCTGATACTATAGTACTGTCCATACTGGTAGTCCCCTGATACTATAGTACTGTCCATACTGGTAGTCCCCTGATACTATAGTACTGTCCATACTAGTAGTCCCCTGATACTATAGTACTGTCCATACTGGTAGTCCCCTGATACTATAGTACTGTCCATACTGTAGTCCCCTGATACTATAGTACTGTCCATACTGGTAGTCCCCTGATACTATAGTACTGTCCATACTGGTAGTCCCCTGATACTATAGTACTGTCCATACTGGTAGTCCCCTGATACTATAGTACTGTCCATACTAGTAGTCCCCTGATACTATAGTACTGTCCATACTGGTAGTCCCCTGATACTATAGTACTGTCCATACTGGTAGTCCCCTGATACTATAGTACTGTCCATACTAGTAGTCCCCTGATACTATAGTACTGTCCATACTAGGTAGTCCCCTGATACTATAGTACTGTCCATACTGGTAGTCCCCTGATACTATAGTACTGTCCATACTGGTAGTCCCCTGATACTATAGTACTGTCCATACTGGTAGTCCCCTGATACTATAGTACTGTCCATACTAGTAGTCCCCTGATACTATAGTACTGTCCATACTGGTAGTCCCCTGATACTATAGTACTGTCCATACTGGTAGTCCCCTGATACTATAGTACTGTCCATACTAGTAGTCCCCTGATACTATAGTACTGTCCATACTGGTAGTCCCCTGATACTATAGTACTGTCCATACTGGTAGTCCCCTGATACTATAGTACTGTCCATACTAGGTAGTCCCCTGATACTATAGTACTGTCCATACTGGTAGTCCCCTGATACTATAGTACTGTCCATACTGGTAGTCCCCTGATACTATAGTACTGTCCATACTGGTAGTCCCCTGATACTATAGTACTGTCCATACTAGTAGTCCCCTGATACTATAGTACTGTCCATACTAGTAGTCCCCTGATACTATAGTACTGTCCATACTGGTAGTACCCTGATACTATAGTACTGTCCATACTAGTAGTCCCCTGATACTATAGTACTGTCCATACTAGTAGTCCCCTGATACTATAGTACTGTCCATACTGGTAGTCCCCTGATACTATAGTACTGTCCATACTGGTAGTCCCCTGATACTATAGTACTGTCCATACTGGTAGTCCCCTGATACTTTAGTACTGTCCATACTGGTAGTACCCTGATACTATAGTACTGTCCATACTAGTAGTCCCCTGATACTATAGTACTGTCCATACTAGTAGTCCCCTGATACTATAGTACTGTCCATACTGGTAGTCCCCTGATACTATAGTACTGTCCATACTGGTAGTCCCCTGATACTATAGTACTGTCCATACTGGTAGTCCCCTGATACTTTAGTACTGTCCATACTGGTAGTACCCTGATACTATAGTACTGTCCATACTAGTAGTCCCCTGATACTATAGTACTGTCCATACTAGTAGTCCCCTGATACTATAGTACTGTCCATACTAGTAGTCCCCTGATACTATAGTACTGTCCATACTGGTAGTCCCCTGATACTATAGTACTGTCCATACTGGTAGTCCCCTGATACTTTAGTACTGTCCATACTGGTAGTCCCCTGATACTTTAGTACTGTCCATACTGGTAGTCCCCTGATACTATAGTACTGTCCATACTAGTAGTCCCCTGATACTATAGTACTGTCCATACTAGTAGTCCCCTGATACTATAGTACTGTCCATACTAGTAGTCCCCTGATACTATAGTACTGTCCATACTGGTAGTCCCCTGATACTATAGTACTGTCCATACTGGTAGTACCCTGATACTATAGTACTGTCCATACTGGTAGTCCCCTGATACTATAGTACTGTCCATACTAGTAGTCCCCTGATACTATAGTACTGTCCATACTGGTAGTACCCTGATACTATAGTACTGTCCATACTGGTAGTCCCCTGATACTATAGTACTGTCCATACTAGTAGTCCCCTGATACTATAGTACTGTCCATACTAGTAGTCCCCTGATACTATAGTACTGTCCATACTGGTAGTCCCCTGATACTATAGTACTGTCCATACTGGTAGTACCCTGATACTATAGTACTGTCCATACTGGTAGTCCCCTGATACTTTAGTACTGTCCATACTGGTAGTCCCCTGATACTTTAGTACTGTCCATACTGGTAGTCCCCTGATACTATAGTACTGTCCATACTGGTAGTACCCTGATACTATAGTACTGTCCATACTGGTAGTCCCCTGATACTATAGTACTGTCCATACTGGTAGTCCCCTGATACTATAGTACTGTCCATACTGGTAGTCCCCTGATACTTTAGTACTGTCCATACTGGTAGTCCCCTGATACTATAGTACTGTCCATACTGGTAGTCCCCTGATACTTTAGTGTTTCTTCTTATATTCTTACTTCCCTCACACTAGTACTGTCCCTCTGACGATTACTTCCCTCCTCTCCCCCTCCCTAAACACACACACACACACACACACACACACACACACACACACACACACACACACACACACACACACACACACACACACACACACACACACACACACAGACACACACCAAAAGCAGTTAGTCCAGATGGAGTTTCACCATGGGTTCTGAGAGAATGTGCACCTGAGCTCAGCATTCCACTTCAACTGATATTTCAGGCATCCCTGTTTACAGGAGTTGTTGCTGATGTGTGGAAAAAAGGCTAACATAGTTCCAATCTACAAATGTGGAAGCAGGGAAGACCCCCTTAATTATAGACCGGTATCATTGACAAGTGTAATAGTCAAAATATTGGAAAAAATAATTAAAACTAAATGGGTAGAACACCTGGAGAGAAATGATATAATATCAGACAGACAGTATGGTTTTCGATCTGGAAGATCCTGTGTATCGAATTTACTCAGTTTCTATGATCGAGCAACAGAGATTTTACAGGAAAGAGATGGTTGGGTTGACTGCATCTATCTGGACCTAAAAAAGGCTTTCGACAGAGTTCCACATAAGAGGTTGTTCTGGAAACTGGAAAATATTGGAGGGGTGACAGGTAAGCTTCTAACATGGATGAAAAATTTTCTGACTGATAGAAAAATGAGGGCAGTAATCAGAGGCAATGTATCGGACTGGAGAAATGTCACAAGTGGAGTACCACAGGGTTCAGTTCTTGCACCAGTGATGTTTATTGTCTACATAAATGATCTACCAGTTGGTATACAGAATTATATGAACATGTTTGGTGATGCTGCTAAGATAATAGGAAGAATAAGAAACTTAGATGATTGTCATGCCCTTCAAGATGACCTGGACAAAATTAGTATATGGAGCACCACTTGGCAAATGGAATTTAATGTTAATAAATGCCATGTTATGGAATGTGGAATAGGAGAACATAGACCCCACACAACCTATATGTTATGTGAGAAATCTTTAAAGAATTCTGATAAAGAAAGAGATCTAGGGGTGGTTCTAGATAGAAAACTATCACCTGAGGACCACATAATGAATATTGTGCGAGGAGCCTATGCCACGCTTTTTAACTTCAGAATTGCTTTTAAATACATGGATGGCGAAATACTAAAGAAATTGTTCACGACTTTTGTTAGGCCAAAGCTAGAATATGCAGCGGTTGTGTGGTGCCCATATCTTAAGAAGCACATCAACAAACTGGAAAAGGTGCAAAGACATGCTACTAAGTGACTCCCAGAACTGAAGGGCAAGAGCTACGAGGAGAGGTTAGAGGCATTAAATATGCCAAAACTAGAAGACAGAAGAAAAAGAGGTGATATGATCACCACATACAAAATAGTAACAGGAATTGATAAAATAGATAGGGAAGATTTCCTGAGACCTGGAACTTTAAGAACAAGAGGTCATAGATATAAACTAGCTAAACACAGATGCCGAAGAAATATAAGAAAATTCACTTTCGCAAACAGAGTGGTAGACGGTTGGAACAAGTTAGGTGAGAAGGTGGTGGAGGCCAAGACCGTCAGTAGTTTCAAAGCGTTATATGACAAAGAGTGCTGGGAAGACGGGACACCACGAGCGTAGCTCTCATCCTGTAACTACACTTAGGTAATTACACACACACACACACACACACACACACACACACACACACACACACACACACACACACACACACACACACACACACACACACACACACACACACACTCACACACACACACTAACCTTCCCCAGTGCTTGAATTTGCAACAAGCCGTGATCTATGTTGTAGCCTTATTGTAGTCATGTTGTTGCTTGTTGTAGCCTTGTTGTAGTCGTGTTGTAGCTTGTTGTAGTCTTGTTGTAGTCGTGTTGTTGCTTGTTGTAGCCTTGTTGTAGTCGTGTTGTTGCTTGTTGTAGCCTAATTGTAGTCGTGTTGTTGCTTGTTGTAGCCTTGTTGTAGTCGTGCTGTAGCCTTGTTGTAGCCTTGTTGTAGTCGTGTTGTTGCTTGTTGTAGCCTTGTTGTAGCCTTGTTGTAGTCGTGTTGTAGCTCCTGTAGATGCCAGTTTGTGTAGTACGCTTCTCTCTCTTGTGCAAATAGTGCTATACCACACTTGTTTGTTTACGTTTGACATATTGATGTTTCACGCGGTCTTTGTGTGTGTTGGAGCCACGTGCTAGTGTTTATGTTCTTCTGTGACGTCATACTCTGGTGTTAGCCACGTGCCTGTGTTTACTTTTCTGTGTGACGTCATACTCTGGAGTTAGCCACGTGTCTGTGTTTACTTTCCTGTGTGACGTCATACCCTGGTGTCTAGTGTAACACTTGCCATACCCAGTACCCTGGTGTCCAGTGAACACTTACCATACCCAGTACCCTGGTGTCCAGTGTACACTTAACATACCCAGTACCCTGGTGTCCAGTGTACACTTACCATACCCAGTACCCTGGTGTCCAGTGAACACTTACCATACCCAGTACCCTGGTGTCCAGTGAACACTTACCATACCCAGTATCCAGGTGTCCAGTGTACACTTACCATACCCAGTACCCTGGTGTCCAGTGTACACTTACCATACCCAGTACCCTGGTGTCCAGTGAACACTTACCATACCCAGTACCCTGGTGTCCAGTGTACACTTACCATACCCAGTACCCTGGTGTCCAGTGTACACTTACCATACCCAGTACCCTGGTGTCCAGTGTACACTTAACATACCCAGTACCCTGGTGTCCAGTGTACACTTACCATACCCAGTACCCTGGTGTCCAGTGTACACTTAACATACCCAGTACCCTGGTGTCCAGTGTACACTTACCATACCCAGTACCCTGGTGTCCAGTGTACACTTACCATACCCAGTACCCTGGTGTCCAGTGAACACTTACCATACCCAGTACCCTGGTGTCCAGTGTACACTTACCATACCCAGTATCCAGGTGTCCAGTGAACACTTACCATACCCAGTATCCAGGTGTCCAGTGTACACTTACCATACCCAGTACCCTGGTGTCCAGTGTACACTTACCATACCCAGTACCCTGGTGTCCAGTGTACACTTACCATACCCAGTACCCTGGTGTCCAGTGTACACTTACCATACCCAGTACCCTGGTGTCCAGTGTACACTTACCATACCCAGTACCCTGGTGTCCAGTGTACACTTACCATACCCAGTACCCTGGTGTCCAGTGAACACTTACCATACCCAGTACCCTGGTGTCCAGTGTACACTTACCATACCCAGTACCCTGGTGTCCAGTGTACACTTACCATACCCAGTACCCTGGTGTCCAGTGTACACTTACCATACCCAGTACCCTGGTGTCCAGTGTACACTTACCATACCCAGTACCCTGGTGTCCAGTGTACACTTACCATACCCAGTACCCTGGTGTCCAGTGTACACTTACCATACCCAGTACCCTGGTGTCCAGTGTACACTTACCATACCCAGTACCCTGGTGTCCAGTGTACACTTACCATACCCAGTACCCTGGTGTCCAGTGTACACTTACCATACCCAGTACCCTGGTGTCCAGTGAACACTTACCATACCCAGTACCCTGGTGTCCAGTGAACACTTACCATACCCAGTACCCTGGTGTCCAGTGTACACTTAACATACCCAGTACCCTGGTGTCCAGTGAACACTTACCATACCCAGTACCCTGGTGTCCAGTGTACACTTACCATACCCAGTACCCTGGTGTCCAGTGAACACTTACCATACCCAGTACCCTGGTGTCCAGTGTACACTTACCATACCCAGTACCCTGGTGTCCAGTGTACACTTACCATACCCAGTACCCTGGTGTCCAGTGTACACTTAACATACCCAGTACCCTGGTGTCCAGTGTACACTTAACATACCCAGTATCCAGGTGTCCAGTGTACACTTACCATACCCAGTACCCTGGTGTCCAGTGTACACTTACCATACCCAGTACCCTGGTGTCCAGTGAACACTTACCATACCCAGTACCCTGGTGTCCAGTGAACACTTACCATACCCAGTACCCTGGTGTCCAGTGTACACTTAACATACCCAGTACCCTGGTGTCCAGTGTACACTTACCATACCCAGTACCCTGGTGTCCAGTGTACACTTAACATACCCAGTACCCTGGTGTCCAGTGTACACTTAACATACCCAGTACCCTGGTGTCCAGTGTACACTTAACATACCCAGTACCCACTAAAAACAATTACCTCAAATTAATTTGGTGATTTTTTTTAATTTCTCTGAAGAAAT
This sequence comes from Procambarus clarkii, assembly GCF_040958095.1. NCBI lineage: Eukaryota > Metazoa > Arthropoda > Malacostraca > Decapoda > Cambaridae > Procambarus > Procambarus clarkii. Next base: position 33,779,997 of record NC_091192.1, read on the forward strand.
TATGTTAAATCTCTGATACCGTCGAACAAATTATGTCGCTGAGATAATAGATGAGATTTGGTTCTTCACTAAAAGTACATATAATTCTCTGTAATTTACTTTAGATTATAGGTATATGTAACCGTCAGGTTAATATCACTTAGATTTTGACGAATTCGACCTTGTGTTCAAAATGAAGTTGAATACTCTCAGAGTTGCTGAGTGTGGCGTAGGTGTCTAGTGTTCTTCTGTCTCACTTCTGTCAGTCAGCCGTCTTGCAGAGTTCTGTGAGTCGTCTTACAGAGTTCTGTGAGTCGTCTTACAGAGTTCTGTGAGTCGTCTTACAGAGTTCTGTCAGTCATCTTACAGAGTTCTGTGAGTCATCTTAAAGAGTTCTGTGAGTCATCTTACAGAGTTCTGTGAGTCATCTTACAGAGTTCTGTGAGTCGTCTTACAGAGTTCTGTCAGTCGTCTTACAGAGTTCTGTGAGTCATCTTGCAGAATTCTGCCAGCCAACTTAGACAGTATTGTCAGTCGTTCTATATAGAGTTGTCAGTCTTACAGCCTTATTAGTCACCTTAGATAGTCCTGTCAGTCGTCCCTACATATTTCTGTCAGCTGAGTTTCAAACAGAAGGAAACAGACGCCCGCGGCCTGCCTTCCTATACCCGTCCATTTTCAAACCCACCCCTCTGTCTGTCTTGCTAATTCTGTCCATTATATAAACTTTTAACTTTCCTAATGCTCCAATATGTAAAGTTCCTCCTTTGTTCATCTTGTTAAGACCTTATAACTAAACTTTTTAGTTCATCTTAATAACTCCTTCAGGTTTTAAATTTCCTATTTACCTTGTATATCTTGGTAATGGGTCTAAGGTGTTCCTGTTAGCTATAGTCTGTAATTAAACTAGTTCTGGTTAGTTTTAAGATGTATATAACCAATAGTCTGTCTTCTTCCTGTTTGGCAATTTTCCTTTGTATTAATGTGGATTCCTTGTAATATTCTAGTCTTGTAGTCCTCTGTGTTCAGCCATTACAGTAGATCTTTTTGTCTATCTGATATTGTGTGTCTATTATCTATCTGGAAGTCTTCGTAATAATTAAGACGATTTGTCTATCTTGCAGATTTCTCTCTATGACAGCAGCGACCATTTTTAGTCTTGTAAATCCCTATTAGTGTTAGGATTCTTTATAATGTCAATTCCTGTAAATATTTCCACCCTTTGTCTATTAAATCCCTCATATTAGTCCCCCCATTAGAGCACAGATTTTGGCAACCACTTTGTAATCCCTCTTCCTCACTAATCCCCCCCACTAATCCCTCCCCCCCCCCTCACTAATCCAGGTCATTACGCCGCTGTCTTGCCTCATCTCTGGGCATTGTAATAGCGACGTCTTAATTTCTCTACCTTCTAGGAGTCGAAGAGAAGGGAACGGCAGCTTCTAGTTCTGGGAGACACGGTCAATGAGCTTGATTGTTGCTTTTGCTCCACTAAGGTACCTATGGTTGGTGACGTAACACTGTAGCCTTGGCTGGCCTTCCACTTAGTACCTTTATACACTCTCAGGTCACGAGAGTGGGGGTGTATCTATGAGGAAATATTGAGGTAGTGTGTGTGTGTGTGTGTGTGTGTGTGTGTGTGTGTGTGTGTGTGTGTGTGTGTGTGTGTGTGTGTGTGTGTGTGTGTGTGTGTCTTGGGAACCCAGGGACGCGGGTTCGATCCCATTCTAGTGCCTCCATATTTTCTCATTAATCTCCTTATATTTCTGTTCCCCCCTTATATTAACGTCTCCTGGAGCATGCACGGAACATAAAGCAAAGTATCTGTCTCCCCCAGAGATATACACCAGGGGGCCGGCACTCTTGCCTGTCGTTACGAAACCTGTACATCTTTCTTTGTTTAATCATGATAATCATGTTTTCATTTATTAAACAGTTTCTGAGCTCCGTATTTACTATTTGTGTCTGCAAAATCGAGCTATTTAGCTCTTGGACCCCGCCTTTCTAGCCAATCTATTTTTCCTCTGTTATGTCTACTACATATATTTATCTATTAAACACACACACACACACACACACACACACACATAGGAAGCAGCCAGTAACAGCTGTCTAACTCCCAAGTACCTATTTACTTCTAGGTGAACAGGGGCAGTAGGGTGAAAGAAACTCTGCCCATTTCTTTCTGCCTCCGCCAGGAATCGAACCCGGGCCATTAGCACTACGACCCCCGAGCGCTGTCCACTCAGCCGCGAGATCCCCCACTCGCTGCTCTGTGTGTGTGTGTGTGTGTGTGTGCGCGCGCGCGTGAGTGCGTATGCGTGTGTACTTACCTAGTTGTGCTGAGGGATTGGGGGGTGGGGTGTGAGATTCGGCTCTTTGGTCCCGCCTCTCAACTGTCAATCAACAGGTGTACAGGTTCCTGAGCCTACTGGGCTCTATCATATCTACACTTGAAACTGTGTATGGAGTCAGCCTCCACCACATCACTGCCTAATGCATTCCATTTGTTAACTACTCTGACACTGAAAAAGTTCTTTCTACTGTACCAGTAGCTCATTTGGGTAGTCAGTTTACACCTCTATTTTCTTGTGCTAGTTCCATCCATGTTAAATAACCTGTCTTTATCTACCTTGTCAATTCCTCTGAGAATTCTGTATGTGGTGATCATGTCTCCCCTAACTCTTCTGTCTTCCAGCGATATGAGATTTAGTTCCCGTAGTCTCTCTTCGTAGCTCATACCCTCAGCTCAGATACTAGTCTGTTGGCATACCTCTGAACCTTCTCCAACGTAGTCTTATGCTTGACTAGATATAGACTCCACGCTGAAGCTGCATACTCCAGGATTGGTCTGACATATGTAGTATTCAAAGTTCTAAAGGATTCCTTATATAAGTTTCTAAAGGCAGTTCTTATGTTGGCCACCGTAGCATATACCACTGATTGTATCCTCTTGATGTGGGCTTTAGGGGACAGGTCTGGCGTGATATCAACCCTCAAATCTCTGCCTGATTCTTGAAGGTTTTCATCTCCCAAAGGGTACCTTGTATCTGGCCTCCTGCTCTCTACACCCGTGTTCTTACTTTACACTTGGATGAATTAAACTCAAGTAGCCATTTGTTGGACCATTCAGTTTGTCCAGGTCATCTTGTAGTGTCTTGATGTCCTCCTGTGTTTTACTCCTTCTCATAATTTTAAAATCGACAGCAAACATGGAGAGGAATGAGTCTATACCCTCTGGAAGATCATTTACGTATATCAGAAACAAGATAGATCCGAGTACAGAGCCTTGTGGGACTCCGCTGGTGACATCACGCCTGTCTGAGGTCTCATCCCTCACTGTAACCCTTTGCTTCCTATTGCCTAAGTGCTTCCTAGCGAGCACTTTCCCTGTTACTCCAACTTATGCACCAGCCTCTTATGGGATACTGTGTCAAAAGCTTTCTGACAGTCCAAGAAAATGCAGTCTGCCCACCCTTCTCTTTCCTAATTTTGTCTTGGTCGTAGAAATCTATTAAACCAGTGAGGTAAGATTTGCCATCCCTGGACCCATGTTGGTGGTGTGTTACAAAGTTCCTTCTCTCCAGATATGTTACCAGGTTTAGAATAAATGTCTAGTATTTTTTCTCACGATCTTCTCCATCACATTGCCTGGTATACAAGTTAAGGACACTGGCCTGTAGTTCAGTGTCTCTTGTCTGTCACCCTTTTTGTATATTGGTACTACATTAGCAGTCTTCCATATTTCTGGTAGATCTCCTGTTTTCAGTGATGTATTATACACCATGGAGAGTGGCAAGCAAAATGCTTCAGCACACTCTTTTAATATCTGTGGAGAGATTCCGTCGGGTCCAACATCCTTTCTCACGTCCAGATCTTAGAGATACCTCCTAACTTCATCTCTGGTAAGGTCGAACCCTTCCAAAGCTGCTTGGTTTATGCTACCGCTCTTAGGTAGGCTCGACAACCAGAGCGCAACTCCATAGTCTCCTGAGACTGATGGATGCCTACTACTACTACTCTTAGTTCAAGGACCTCTGCTCGTTCTATTGTGAAGGCCTCCTGGAATATCTTGTTGAGTTCTTCTCACACTTCTTTATCATTCTCTGTGTACCTGTCCTCACCCGTTCTCAGCTTCATCACCTGTTCTTTCACTGTTCTTATCCTCGTGATGTGACTGTGGAGCAGTTCTGGGTCGGTCGTTCTCATACCGTGTCTCTACTTCTCTTCTCACACTGAAGTATTCGTTCCAGGTCCTCTAGCATCTCCCTCTGCTCTCTGGCGTTCTGCATATTTCTATAGTCCCTCCGTGCATTTAATTATTAAATGCATGGAGTATTTATCTATTAATTATTAGAGTATTTTATTATTAAATACTCCAAGGTATTTAATTGCCTTGCTTTATTACATGCTCGATTAAATCATGGTTTCCTCTTTTGCTTTTCTATTGTTTTTCCCTGTGGCGGGGATAATCTTGCCTACTGTCTCCAGACACTTTGATTTTGTGATGTAATTTATCATGTCTTTACACACTTTTCTCTGAGCTCTTTTTTCCATGGTATTTCTATTAGGAATTCTCTCATCTCATCATAATTTCCACTTCGGTATGCCAACCTTTTGCTTTCTGGCTCTTTTTTGGGTACATTACTCCTACCCAAAGAAGGAGGGGGGGCGGCCAATTGTAGTACTGCCTCGGACCCTCGGTAAATATTGCTAAATGCCCGTCACAGCCCGCGGCAACCATCTCTGCCACCCTCCTGTCTTGTCTTAGTAGAAGAGCCACTCCTCCTGTCTTGTCTTAGTAGAAGAGCCACTCCTCCTGTCTTGTCTCAACAGTAGAGCCACTCCTCCTGTCTTGTCTTAGTAGAAGAGCCACTCCTCCTGTCTTGTCTCAACAGTAGAGCCACTCCTCCTGTCTTGTCTTAGTAGAAGAGCCACTCCTCCTGTCTTGTCTTAGTAGAAGAGCCACTCCTCCTGTCTTGTCTTAGTAGAAGAGCCACTCCTCCTGTCTTGTCTCAGCAGTAGAGCCACTCCTCCTGTCTTGTCTTAGTAGAAGAGCCACTCCTCCGTCTCCTCCTTCCTCACTCTCTTATGAGGAAGAGAATTGTTGAATTCTACATTCAATATCTACATTCCTTGCCGCCAGAAGCAAAATGGAAATAGCATCTCCATACTACATAGTATCTCCGCGGTAACACGTGTGTCAATCAGTCAACTGATGTACAGGTTCCTGAGCCTATTGGGCTCTTTCAAATCTACACTTGAAACTGTGTATGGAGTCAGCCTCCACCACATCACTGCCTAATGCATTCCATCTGTTAACTACTCTGACACTGAAACAAATTCTTTCTAATGTCTCTGTGGCTCAATAGGGTACTAAGTTTCCACCTGTGTCTTCTTGTTCGCGTTCCAACCGTTCGAAATAGTTTGACTTTGTCCACCCTATTAATTCCATTGAGAATTTTGTATGTGGTGATTATGTCTCCCCTTACTCTTCAATCCTCCAGGGACGTGAGGTTCAGCTCATTCAGCCTTTCCTCGTAGCTCATACCTTTCAGTTCTGGGACTAGTCTGGTGGCATATCTCAGAATCTTTTCTAACTTTGTCTTACAAAGTGTGTGCGTATGTGTGTGTATGTGTGTGTGTGTGTGTGTGTGTGTGTGTGTGTGTGTGTGTGTGTGTGTGTGTGTGTATGGATGTGAGAGAGTGAAATACATATAGTAGATACGATAGAGAAAAATAGCTCGGAAGTCATTATATTAGACAACCGATGGTTAGAAAGGCGGGGTCCAAGAGCTAACAGCCTGATCCAGCAGACACAAATAGTAAAAATACATACACACACACACACACACACACACACACACACACACACACACACACACACACACACACACACACACACACACACACACACACACACACACACACACACATACACACACACACACACACACACACACACACACACACACACACACACACACACACACACACACACACACACACACATCTCACATACTGTATATAACATGAAGTGTCTATGAGGCAATGCCACGGGATTAAACTCTCGTCTCTAGATCCACACAGGTCCATATAAGTTTCGTCGAATTGCTAGACGTGGTCCTTGTAAGCTCATCATGGTCAAGTGGGTTGTGCAGGTACCCGTGGAGTCCAGAGATAAGAGTTTAATCTCACCCTTGAAAAAAAAAGCCTTTGGTTCACTTCGTGAATTGTTGTGACGATTTTCATGTCGCAAACCCTACCTCCCCCAGGCCTACCTCCCAGGACTACCTCCCAGGCCTACCTATCCAGGCCTACCTCCCAGGCCTACCTCCCAGGCCTACCTAGCCAGGCCTACCTCCCAGGACTACCTCCCAGGCCTACCCCGCCAGGCCTACCTCCCAGGCCTACCTCCCAGGCCTACCTCCCAGGCCTACCTAGCCAGGCCTACCTAGCCAGGCTGGGAGGACGTATTTGCTTAATGTTCCGTGTATCTGGTAGCTATAATCAGCCAGTGACAGAGCTCTCTGATCATGGCGCCTTAACTCCACCACCTGCGGGGTTAGAAGTGTTGGTCAGCCTCCAGCTGGACCTTAAGAACAGCCTCGTTGCCTCCACTTGCTCTGAGATCGCCACTAATGTGGGCCAGAATTGACCAAGCCTTTACTAAACCACTTACGAAACCTGTACACCTTTTCTTCTTCATAGCGGCTTTGTTTACATGCGTTAAACAATTTACGAGCTTGGAAACTTCATAACCTAGGGGTTATTATTATTATAAATAACCTCTTTGTGCTTCGGAGCTCGTTATAACTGTTCAGTAAATGTAAACACAGCCGCCATCATGAAGAAAAGATGTAGAGGTTTCGTCGGTGGCTGGGTAAATACTTGATGAATCCTTATCCTGGGAACACTGCTTCTCGTACCTTGAAGAAACATCGGCTGAGATGCCCCTATTATAACCATTAACCTCCTCTTATCCTCCCCTCTGACCTCTGACCTCTGACCTCTGACCTGTCACCTCTCACCTCCTCACCATGGCTTAAGACCCTCCTTATCCACTCTTTATTTATAATTAATAAGTTATAACAATTGCTAGTATTTCAAGACAAAATACAGTTATCATTTTACACCCGAAGAGCAAATTGTGATTTTTTTTTCTCTTTTACCCTAAGTCGTTATTCGTCAACAATCTTATAAAACCTGATGTATGAAGCTTGTTGTTTACATAAACAAAGCCACGTGTACGGCAATATTGTTTACAAGTAGAGTTGTTTACATAAACAAAGCCACGTGTACGGCAATATTGTTTACAAGTATAGTTGTTTACATAAACAAAGCCACGTGTACGGCAATATTGTTTATAAGTAGAGTTGTTTACATAAACAAGGCCACGTGTACGGCAATATTGTTTACAAGTATAGTTGTTTACATAAACAAGGCCACGTGTACGGCAATATTGTTTACAAGTATAGTTGTTTACATAAACAAGGCCACGTGTACGGCAATATTGTTTACAAGTATAGTTGTTTACATAAACAAGGCCACGTGTACGGCAATATTGTTTACAAGTATAGTTCAAAGGATTTATTAACACAAGTTTATGTAAATTTGGATTATTAAGTTGTAATTGGACCCCCCCGTGTATCCTGAAGACCGCAATGTGTGCTGTATCCTGTGTCCCCATGTTATGTGTCCTCTCTATTGTATGTTTTATGTGTTTTTAAATATATTTACTATCGTGTTTGGGCCAGTGACACGTGACACTGGGCCAGACACCTGACACATGATGCTGGCTGTGTCCGAAGTGATACATAAAACGTTCACCATGTACCCTTGCCAACTTCTCTTGGCGTAGAGCGGCACAGCTGTCCATGTATCATGTATCCTGTCCCAAGGCACGCTTCAGCTGTATTCACATGGTGTATTTCTGTTCCACCTGGTGTATTTCTGTTCCACCTGGTGTATTTCTGTTCCACCTGGTGTATTTCTGTTCCACCTGGTGTATCTCTGTTCCACCTGGTGTATTTCCGTTCCACCTGGTGTATTTCCTTTCCACCTGGAGTATTTCCGTTCCACCTGGTGTATTTCCGTTCCACCTGGTGTATTTCCGTTCCACCTGGTGTATTTCCGTTCCACCTGGTGTATTTCCGTTCCACCTGGTGTATTTCCGTTCCATCCGGTGTATTTCCGTTCCACCTGGTGTATTTCCGTTCCATCCGGTGTATTTCCGTTCCACCTGGCTCTTGTCGACTAGCGAAGCAAGATATCTGTATATCTCTAATGTAACCTGTCATCTTGATGTGACCCCTTAGTCTCGGTGATAACCTATGGTTATCTTTAAGCGGCAGCCCGTCCTCCAAAAATGGGGAGGTAAATGTAACAGCCCCATAAGTGCAAATATGTACTATGTATAACAGTCAGGAATTGTACTTATTTGCACTTAGTATTAAACCGTAGTCAAATATATTGTGAATATTTGAGTTTACCTGAAAAGCTGAATAGAAAACCACAACCTCACCTAACCGTCATAGTTTTTGAAGATAAGCATTTTTATTCCTTCTTAATTACAATTATTACTTAACCTATAGCTATATTGATATTATAGTTTTATAAAACAAAACTAAAATATTTCAATAAATTGTAAAGTAACTCAGGATATTTTCAAATTTTGTATAAAATCTCTAATCTCTATTGTTTAATAAAACTGAAAATTAAATTCCTGATATTTGAAACTTGTGTATATCGGACTAGGGCTTGATTCACGGAAGTACTTACACAAACACTTACGAACTTGTTCATCTTTCCTCAATCTTTAACGGCTTTGGTTACATTTATTAAACAGTTTACAAGCATGAAAACTTCCCATTCAACTTTTGTTAATGATATAAACAGTTATCTGGTGCTTCGGACCTCATTAACTGGTTAATAATTGAGAACCAATCCGCCAAAGATTGCGAAAAGATGTACAGGTTCGTAAGTGCTTTCGTGAATCTGGCTCCATTTCATCCTAAAATTCTGAGTGTCTTAACAGAAAACGTGGAAAATAAATGTGGAGGTAACAGTAACAGCCTCATAAGTGCAACTATGTACTATGTATATCAGTCAGGAAATGTAATTATTAAACTAAGTATTAAAACGTAGTCAATTCGGAGGATGGGTTGCCCAGCTTGGCCACTTGAGTAGTTGAGTAATCACTGGTGCTGTTGGATGGTCTACAAGGGTAAGAGTGAGTGTAAAGCGCCCTTATGTTCCCAGGCCATAGAGGTCATTGTCATCACCTTGGCTGCGCCCTACGCCTTGCCTACCTGGGATTCACTGTGCCATTGTGAGATGACTTGTGGAACCTGTAGTGACTTGTGGAACCTGTGTAGTGACTTGTGGAATCTGTATAGTGACTTGTGGAACCTGTAGTGACTTGTGGAACCTGTGTAGTGACTTGTGGAACCTGTATAGTGACTTGTGGAACCTGTATAGTGACTTGTGGAACCTGTATAGTGACTTGTGGAACCTGTAGTGACTTGTGGAACCTGTATAGTGACTTGTGGAACCTGTAGTGACTTGTGGAACCTGTGTAGTGACTTGTGGAATCTGTATAGTGACTTGTGGAACCTGTATAGTGACTTGTGGAACCTGTATAGTGACTTGAGGAACCTGTATAGTGACTTGTGGAACCTGTATAGTGACTTGTGGAACCTGTATAGTGACTTGAGGAACCTGTATAGTGACTTGTGGAACCTGTATAGTGACTTGTGGAACCTGTATAGTGACTTGTGGAACCTGTAGTGACTTGTGGAACCTGTAGTGACTTGGGGAACCTGTATAGTGACTTGTGGAACCTGTAGAGTGACTTGTGGAACCTGTATAGTGACTTGTGGAACCTGTATAGTGACTTATGGAACCTGTATAGTGACTTGTGGAACCTGTAGTGACTTGTGGAACCTGTATAGTGACTTGTGGAATCTGTATAGTGACTTGTAGAACCTGTATAGTGACTTGTGGAACCTGTATAGTGACTTGTGGAACCAATAGTGACTTGTGGAACCTGTATAGTGACTTGTGGAACCTGTATAGTGACTTGTGGAACCTGTATAGTGACTTGTGGAACCTGTATAGTGACTTGTGGAACCAATAGTGACTTGTGGAACCTGTATAGTGACTTGTGGAACCTGTATAGTGACTTGTGGAACCTGTAGTGACTTGTGGAACCTGTAGTGGCCCTTGTTGTACAACCTGTCCTCGACTCCCGTCCATTACATCCAGCGGTCGACCCCACAGACTCATTCATAAATGTTAACAATTAATACACATTCAAAACGAGAATGTTCTCAAATCTAAATTAATATTATAATATATTAGCATATTGTGCATATATAGGCATAGGTTAGGTTAGGTGTTTAGGTTCTGTTGGCGATTATTTGTATTCGTAGTACGTGGGTGAAGCATTTACAGCGTTGTGGTTCGAACAAAATTCGTCAGTGAAGCATTTTGTGAGTGTTTCATTCACAAAGTGAATGAAGCACATTCATGACTCAATCAGTTGTGAGTCGTATGTAAACCGTTTTTCATTCATAAACAGGGGGTTTGGCCGGTGTATGGAATCACTTTTGGGTCTTTGTTTGGAGGACGGGCTGCAAGATTAATGGTGTTATAACGAAGTGCTGGGAAGCCTCGTACCGCTTCGTAGTTCGTGTAAAATTAAATACACATTAAGCTGCTTTATCATTCACCCGGGCACTAGAGGGGACTCGAACCCCCGACCCAACGTGTGTGAGGCAGAAGCTCTCAGCTACGAACGGCCTTAATAAGCAAAGATACCACAAGCAACTGACCGCTGCCCGGACTATTAGACTCCTAGATGTATATCTCCACGGTTGTGTGGTGGACAGTATAAGCTGCTGTTATTAAGGAGAGATGTAGAGGCTTCGCGAGTAAACACATGCATGATATTGTCAGGAAGAAGGTGAGAGGGCGTGAGGTGTTGAGAACACGGTGAAGGTAGACTAAACCAGGAAGGTAGACCAAGCCATGAAGGTAGACTAAGCCAGGAAGATAGACCAAGCCAGGAAGGTAGACCAAGCCAGGAAGGTAGACCAAGCCAGGATGATAGACTAAGCCAGGAAGGTAGACCAAGCCAGGGAGGTATACCAAGCCTTGATGATAGACCAAACCAGGAACGTAGAACAAGCCAGGATGATAGACTAAGCCAGGAAGGTAGACTAACCCAAGAAGGTAGATTAAGCCAGAAAGGTAGACTAAGTCAGGAAGGTAGACTAAGCCAGGAAAGTAGACCAAGCCAGGAAGATAGACCAAGCCAGGAAGGTAGACCAAGCCAGGGAGGTAGACCAAGCCAGGGAGGTAGACCAAGCCAGGATGATAGACTAAGCCAGGAAGGTAGACTAACCCATGAAGATAGATTAAGCCAGGAAGGTAGACTAAGCCAGGAAGATAGACTAAGCCAGGAAGGTAGACCAAGCCAGGAATATAAACTAAGTCAGGAAGGTAGACTAAGCCAGGAAGGTAGACCAAGCCAGGAAAGTAGACCAAGCCAGGATGATAAATCAAGCCAGGGAGATAAACCAAGCCAGGAAGGCAGACCAAGCCAGTAAGGTAGACCAAGCCAGGATGATAGACTAAGCCATGAAGGTAGACCAAGCCAGGAAGGTAGACCAAGCCAGGATGATATACTAAGCCATGAAGGTAGACCAAGTCAGGAAGGTAGACCAAGCCAGTAAGGTAGACCAAGGCAGGAAGGTAGACCAAGCCAGGAAGGTAGACCAAGCCAGGATGATAGACTAAGACAGAAAGATAGACCAAGCCAGGAAGGTAGACCAAGCCAGGGAGGGAGACCAAGCCAAGAAGGTAGAGCAAGCCAGAAAGGTAGGCCAAGCCCGGAAGGTAGACCAAGCCGGGATGATAGGCTAAGCCAGAAAGATAGACCAAGCCAGGAAGGTAGACCAAGCCAGGGAGGTAGACCAAGCCAGGGAGGTAGACCAAGCCAGGAAGGTAGACCAAGCCAGGGAGGTAGATCAAGCCAGGAAGGTAGAGCAAGCCAGGGAGGTAGAGCAAGCCAGGAAGGTAGACCAAGCCAGGGAGGTAGACCAAGCCAGGGAGGCAGACCAAGCCAGGATGATAGACCAAGCTAGGAAGGTAGACCAAGCCAGGGAGGTAGAGCAAGCCAGGGAGGTAGAGCAAGCCAGGAAGGTAGAGCAAGCCAGGAAGGTAGAGCAAGCCAGGAAGGTAGAGGAGGCGGCCAGGGTGGAGTGGATGACGGGAGTGACCCCGGCCCCAGTACCCACAGCCACCACTTACTCCCCCCTCCTCTAGGACGCGGCGGCGCCCCAGGACGCCACACAGACGGGCGGCACCACTAAGACTGAGGGTCCCAGTAGCCGCTACCTGGCCACCGAGTCCCAGCCCAGCCTGTTCAACCAGGTAGGCGGCCACTACTGCACCCGGGCGACCCCTGCCCCTCTCTCTCGCACACTAACGCACCACCTTCATGCTAACACCCTCGCTCCTATATACGGCCACACTTCAGCAACTATTTCCACGCCCACCTACGAAACCTGTACATCTTTCCTCAATTACAATCTAATGTTATTATTATTAACATAATCACGTGGTGCTTTGCAGATCTGAAATTGTTTGCTGAATGTAAACCGTCATCACAGAGGAAAGATACAAAGGTTTCGTAACTGGTTGCGAAAACGATTGACTAATGCCGGCCTGACACCATCACTCTTGCCGGCTGAAGCCCCCCCTTCACCCCCCCCCCCTTGGACGTTGCTATATGGTTCGTTATTGACATTCACACAACGTTCTCTGCTCTCTGTCGCCATCTGTGATACTTCCTCTGAACCTTGTTCTCTCTCAGCGGGTACACTGTAGTGTACACCCAGGCCTGTATCGTGTACACCCAGGCCTGTATAGTGTACACCCAGGCCTGTATAGTGTACACCCCAGGCCGGTATAGTGTACACCCAGGCCTGTATAGTGTACACCCAAACCTGTATAGTGTACACCCAGGCCTGTATAGTGTACACCCAAACCTGTATAGTGTACACCCAGGCCTGTATAGTGTACACCCCAGGCCGGTATAGTGTACACCCAGGCCTGTATAGTGTACACCCCAGGCCGGTATAGTGTACACCCAGGCCTATATAGTGTACACCCAGGCCTGTATAGTGTACACCCAGGCCTGTATAGTGTACACCCAAACCTGTATACTGTACACCCCAGGCCAGTACAGTGGACACCCCAGGTCTGTATAGTGTATACCCAGACCTGCATAGTATGCACTCTAGGCCCACACCACAGTGTACACTCCTGGCCCACACCACAGTGTACACTCCAGGTCTACACCACAGTGTACACTCCAGGCCCACACCACAGTGTACACTCCTGGCCCACACCACAGTGTACACTCCTGGCCCACACCACAGTGTACACTCCTGGCCCACACCACAGTGTACACTCCTGGCCCACACCACAGTGTACACTCCTGGCCCACACCACAGTGTACACTCCTGGCCCACACCACAGTGTACACTCCTGGCCCACACCACAGTGTACACTCCTGGCCCACACCACAGTGTACACTCCTGGCCCACACCACAGTGTACACTCCTGGCCCACACCACAGTGTACACTCCTGGCCCACACCACAGTGTACACTCCTGGCCCACACCACAGTGTACACTCCTGGCCCACACCACAGTGTACACTCCTGGCCCACACCACAGTGTACACTCCTGGCCCACACCACAGTGTACACTCCAGGCCCACACCACAGTGTACACTCCAGGCCCACACCACAGTGTACACTCCTGGCCCACACCACAGTGTACACTCCTGGCCCACACCACAGTGTACACTCCAGGCCCACACCACAGTGTACACTCCTGGCCCACACCACAGTGTACACTCCTGGCCCACACCACAGTGTACACTCCAGGCCCACACCACAGTGTACACTCCTGGCCCACACCACAGTGTACACTCCAGGCCCACACCACAGTGTACACTCCTGGCCCACACCACAGTGTACACTCCAGGCCCACACCACAGTGTACACTCCTGGCCCACACCACAGTGTACACTCCAGGCCCACACCACAGTGTACACTCTAGGCCCACACGCGTGCACACAAGCCTTGCACACACACCTAAATGCGCATTTGTGCAAATTTGTAGCTTTACTACACTAGTGTTGGGGGGGCGCGCTTGAACCCTCCCCCCACCTCCCCCGAAAAAATACACACACACACACACACACACACACACACACACACACACACACACACACACACACACACACACACACACACACACACACACACACACACACCATAGACACACACACTACACCCTAAACAAACACACTACACACTAAACACACACACTATACACTAAGCACACACACTACACAGGGGGCCTCGTAGCCTGGTGGATAGCGCGCAGGATTCGTAATTCTGTGGCGCGGGTTCGATTCCCGCACGAGGCAGAAACAAATGGGCTAAGTTTCTTTCACCCTGAATGCCCCTGTTACCTAGCAGTAAATAGGTACCTGGGAGTTAGTCAGCTGTCACGGGCTGCTTCCTGGTGTGTGTGTGTGTGTGTGTGTGTGTGTGTGTGGTGTGGAAAAAAAAAGTAGTTAGTAAACAGTTGATTGACAGTTGAGAGGCGGGCCGAAAGAGCAAAGCTCAACCCCCGCAAAAACACAACTAGTAAACACACACACACACACACACACACACACACACACACCATAGACACACACACTACACCCTAAACAAACACACTACACACTAAACACACACACTATACACTAAGCACACACACTACACACTAAACACACACACTACACACTAAACACACACACTACACACTAAACACACACTACACACTAAACACACACACTACACCCTAAACACACACACTACACCCTAAACACACACACACTACACATTAAACACACACACTACACACTAAACATACACACTACACACTAAACACACACACTACACACTAAACACACACAATACACACTAAACACACACACTACACCCTAAACACACACACTACACACTAAACACGCACACTACACACTAAACACACACTACATACTAAACACACACACACTATACACTAAACACTCACACTACACACTAAACACACACACTATACACACACACTACACACTAAACGCACACACTATACACTAAACACACACACTACACTCTAAACACACACACTATACACTAAACACACACACTACACACTAAACACACACACTATACACTAAACACACACACTACACTCTAAACACACACTATACACTAAACACACACACTACACACTTAACACACACACTATACACTAAACACACACACTACACACTAAACACACACACTACACCCTAAACATTTACACTATACACCCTAAACACACTCAATACACACACTACACCCTAAAGACACACAGTACTCACTAACCCCCCCCCCCACACACACACATACACACTTGCTGCTTGGCAAGGAAGTAGATGAGATGTGTGCCAAACTTTGCGAAATATACGATGAAGGCACACGAAAATTCATATCAAAACAGATGAAACGACAAGAAAATGAGTTAAATATCGGAAGAAGCCTAACCCGCAAGCATACCAGCACATCGAGCAAGGAAGGAACAATTACACAACACTGAGGAGAAAGGCAGAAAGGAACTTTGAGGAAGATATAGAGGACAAATAATAAACAGATCCAGACCTTTTGTATAAATTCATCAAAAGGAAGCTACATGTAAAGGATAAAATCCAGAGATTGAGAACGGGGGAGTAGGACTATTGAGAATGAAAAAGAAATGTGTGAAATGCTAAATGAATAGTTCCAAAGGGTGTTTGTTCAAAATGAGGATTTCAGAGAGCCGGACCCAATGCCAATTCCATAGAATACATAGAGGTATCTCACGACTAAGTGGAAACATTGCTCATGGGGCTAGGAAGAAATAAAGCAGTTAGACCTGATGGAGTTTCACCTTGGGTGCTGCGAGAATGTGCAACTGAGCTGAGCATTCCACTCCAATTAATATTCCAGACATCATTGTGCACAGGAATCTTAGCAGATATATTGAAAAAGGCAAACATAGTTCCAATCTATAAATATGGTGGTCGAGCGGAACCTCAAATTTATGGACCCGTATCATTAACAAGCGTGATAGTCAAAACACTAGAAACAATAGTTAAGGAAAAATGGGTTGAACACCTAGAGAATAATGACAAAAAACCGGACAAGCAGTATGGTTTTCGAACAAGAAGATCCTATCGAACAAATCTACTCGAACAAATCTACTTAGTGTTAATGATAGAACCGCACAGATACTACAAGAAAGAGGTGGTTGGGTTGACTGTGTCTGTCTGAACCTAAAAAGGGCTTTTTATAGAGTCCCACACAAGAGGCTCGAGGTCTTGTTTGGGGTGTGGCGGGGAAGCACACGTGAGTGTGAGCTCTGTGAAAAACAATATATATCTCGGGATATTTCAGTGTTACAGGAACTAAACACAGTCAGATATCTCATAAAGTGCGTCTCAATATATTAAACAATATACCATAGTGATTGCCATCCGACTTTTGTGTTTTAAGGAAATAACAAGTGAATTTCGTGTGGAGTCCACCTCGTGGTGCCTGAACCCACCCCATAGACCCACGTCCCGTGTGCCCACCGTGTGTATGTGTGCTTCTTGAGGTTATCTTGAGATGATTTCGGGGCTTTTTAGTGTCCCCGCGGCCCGGTCCTCGACCAGGCCTCCACCCCCAGGAAGCAGCCCGTGACAGCTGACTAACTCCCAGGTACCTATTTACTGCTAGGTAACAGGGGCATTCAGGGTGAAAGAAACTTTGCCAATTTGTTTCTGCCTCGTGCGGGAATCGAACCCGCGCCACAGAATTACGAGTCCTGCGCGCTATCCACCAGGCTACGAGGCCCCCATTGCTTACTAGCAAATTGGTTTCCAACAAGTGTAATAGGGGAATGTGGATCGAGAAATTAGTAATAGAGAAAGTGAATACCATTTCAAGTCGAAAATTAAACAGAAAATCCCTTATGGTAATACAGGTAAATTAATATATATCAGTGTTATAACCCAAGTAACTGGCAAGTGAGGGCCTCCAGCCGCGGCCTGGGACAACAACGTGTCAACTGTACAGCCTCTGGGACCCTCACCCTCGACCTTGGGATAAGTACTGACCATACAGTAGAACAAATAAACATATATATATTATTACAAATATACGGTATACATATAATATTATAAATATATAGATATATACAACAAAACAAGGCAAGATGGGAGTAAACAAACAAATTTGCGGCCACTGTAACAACTCCTTAAAGTCGAAGGCAACGAGAATTGGATGTTAAATCTGTAAGAATAAATTTCATTCGGCTTGTACAGGAGTGAGTAACAACACGGGACTGAGAGCTGGCCACTTGCTCTGGGTGTGTAAAAATGACCTGCCAGCTTGGAATATCCTAAAAAACCATCTAGATAACATGACGCATGAACGGAAAACATCGTTCATTGGAAGCCTACCAGCCATCCAGAAAGAGTGGAAATGGAATAACAATAATTCTAATAGAACAGGGGCGGAGGCTATAGTCAGGGATGAAACTGAGGCTGAAACTCAGGTTGTAAACTCTGACTCAGTAGGCCCGGATGTAGATGACAGTAAACTAGAAAGTGTAACAGACAGCACTGACAGCTCGATAGGTCCAGACACTACGACGATTCCCGATAGACCGAGTCAGAACAGAAGGACAGACTTATGCAAATTTTATGCAAAGGGCATATGCAGACATAGATATGCTGGTAATAAGAAAGGATTAAAATGCAGTTACCAGCATCCCAAAAAATGTTTAAATATGCTTAGGTAATGTCAGTGTCGATTTGGATCAATATGTAAGTTTTTCCATCCTGACATGTGCCAAACCTCACTGAAAGACAGAAAATGCTATGACCTCAGCTGCCCACACTTTCACGTGAAAGGCACGGAACGCTACATAAAGAGTGGCAAGCAGGATAATGAATTTGGAGGAAACTTGATAATTTTTTTATACCAAACCGAAAGAGAATTCAAAAGGAGAAGCATGGAGAATGTATGGAACTGGATGCCAGATCCACTTGCATTCCAGAATTACAGATACAATTACACACCGAAAGGGAACTACAACTACGACAGAAAACTGCCCTACAACAATCAGTACTGGTCACAACAAACTCAATATGTCCAAGCATAATGGGCTTGCCGAAAAAGTCTCCCATTCAAACTATCACTAATAGAGTAACCTCATTCATCTTTGCCAACATACAAGGACTGAAAACAAGAACAAACAACAAAGTACAGTTCATAAATGGCCTCCTCACGGAGCCAAATGCAGTATTTGGAGCTTTCACAGAAACCCATGCAGGGGAATTGTTGGACAGTGAGATCTGGATTCCAGGATATAACCTATACAGGTGTTATAGGAAAATTAGGTCACATGGAGGAGTGGGTCTGTATATTAGGGAAGACCTTGTATGCTCGGAGCTCCTTAACGTTACAAATGATGTGGTAGGGGCACTGGGATTAAAAATAGAGAAAATACACTTAAAGCTTATTCTAATATACAAACCGCCAGATGCAACGGCTGACGATTTCACAGAACTGATAAACAAAATAGAGAATAGCCTTGATAATTTGGAGAACCCGATACCTGATATTATCTTCCTAGGTGACTTCAACTTGCCTAGTCTCAGGTGGAAAATAGCAAACAATAATATTATACCAGGAAATCTATCAGGACCTAACCAACCACAGATTAGAGAACTACTTAGATTCTGTGACAAATTTTCACTCAATCAGCAGATATCGGAGCCAACGAAAAATGAAAATATTCTAGATCTGGTCTTTACGAACAATGAAGACATTATCAGGGACATTACGATATCAGATACTCAGATCACAAGCTCATTGAAGTGCAAACGACCATCAATACTCAGAATAGACCTAAAACGTTGATAAAGCGAGAGGGGCTATTCAGTAAATTCAATTTTAATAATAAAAGGATAGACTGGGAGAAAATAAACAAGGAACTTACAAACATTCCACGGGAAACTGTTCTAAGTGATACAATCCTACAGAAGGATTAGAAAAACTGACTTCGAAAGCGTATCAAGTCTGTCTGAAACATGTTCCTTTGAAGAAAGCCAAGTTCCTTTGAGAGATCCAATGTAGAAAGAGAACGCAGACGACACTATAAAAGAAAAAATAGCGGAAATGCTTATGCAGACACGAATTTCCCGTCAAAAAAGGAGTAATTTAAATGGGGAGATTGAAGAAATCGAGCGGAAATTGAAACACTCATATCAAAATGAAGAAAAGAAGTTAGAACAGAAAGCAATTCAGGAAATAAAGAAAAATCCAAAATGCTTCTTCACATATTCGAAATCAAAAGCAAAAACCACTGCCAGTATTGGACCTATTCGTACAAGTGAAGGTTCATACACGGAGGATGACAAAGAAATTAGTGAAATCCTAAAAAAGCAGTATGAGGACATGTTTAGCACTCCAATAAACAACATGAAAGTGGAAGATCCAGACAATTTCTTTATGCGGGATATCCAAACCTTAGTAAATATAACTGATATCAACACGAGCGTACGAGACTTTGAAAGAGAAATTGAAAACATGCCCATGCACTCAGCCCCGGGTCCAGATTCATGAAATTCAATATTTGTAAAGAAATGCAAAGTGCCGGTAGTACAGGCACTCAGTATAGTGTGGAGGAAGAGCTTGGACACTGGGGGAGATACCAGGTGCACTTAAAGTAGCAGACATAGCCCCTCTACACAAGGGAGAGACCAAAGCATTGGCAAAGAATTATAGACCAGTTGTACTAACATCGCACATAATAAAAGTATTTGAGAGAGAGATTTAGGAGTCAGGTTACCAATTTTAAGGAGACCAATGACCTTTACAACCCAGGCCAACATGGATTTCAAGCGGGAAGATCGTGCCTCTCACAGCTACTTGATCACTACGACAAAGTCACTGAGGCATTAGAAGAAAAACAGAATGCTGATGTGATATACACGGACTTCGCAAAGGCTTTCAATAAATGTGACCATGGCGTGATAGCACACAAAATGAAGTCAATGGGAATAACCGGTAAAGTAGGACGCTGGATGCTCAGTTTTCTGTCAAACAGGACTCCGCGAGTAACAGTCAACCATATAAAATCGAGTCCAAGCGCAGTTAAAAGCTCTGTGCCTCAGGGTACAGTCCTTGCACTGCTGCTTTTCCTTATTCTCATATCAGATAGACAAAAATACAAGTCACAGCTTCGTATCATCCTTTGCAGATGACACAAAAATCAGTATGAAAATTACCTCGGCTGAAGACATTGAAAAACTTCAAGCTGATATTAATAAAGTTTTCGACTGGGCATCAGAAAATAACATAATGTTTAACAGTGATAAATTCCAGGTACTCAGATACGGTAAAAATGAGGACCTTAAACATAATACAGGGTACAAAAAACAATCAAATCTGCCCATAGTAGGAAAACAGCATGTAAAGGATTTGGGAATAATGATGTCTGACGACCTAATGTTTAAGGAGCATAACCAAGCAAATGTTGCGTCAGCCAGAAAAATGATCGGATGGATTACAAGAACTTTCAAATCCAGGGATCACATCACAATGGTTGTACTCTTTAAAGTCACTTGTGTTGTCCCGTCTTGAGTACTGCTCAGTACTCACTTTCCCTTTCAGAGTAGGAGAGATTGCTGAAATAGAGGGAGTGCAGAGAACATATACGGCACGCATAGACGAGATAAAACACCTAAATTATTGGGATCGTCTCAAAGCCCTCCAAATGTACTCACTAGAAAGAAGACGAGAGAGATATCAAATAATATACACGTGGAAAATACTGGAGGGCCAAGTTTCAAATCTACACAGTAGAATAACAATGTACTGGAGTGAACGATATGGAAGAAAATGCAGAATAGAACCAGTAAAGAGCAGAGGTGCCATAGGCACAATCAGAGAACACTGTATAAACATCGGAGGTCCACGGTTGTTCAACACCCTCCCAGTGAGCATAAGAAATATTGCCGGAACAACCGTGGACATCTTCAAGAGGAAACTAGATTGTTTCCTTTGAGGAGTGCCGGACCAGCCGGGCTGTGGTGGGTATGTGGGCCTGCGGGCCGCTCCAAGCAACAGCCTGGTGATCCAAACTCTCACAAGTCAAGCCTGGCCTCGGGCCGGGCTTGGGGAGTAGAAGAACTCCCAGACCCCCATCAACCAGGTCAACCAAGCTGTTGTGGAAAGTGATACATGTTGGAGGGGTGACAGGGAGACTTCAAACATGGATAAAAAAATGTATAATTGACAGATGAGGGCAGTAATCAGAGACAATAAATCTGACTTGAGGAGTGTTACTAGCGGAGTACCACAGGGGTTCAGTTCATGCGTTAGTAATGTTCATCGTCTACATTAACGATCTACCAGAAGGAATACAGAATTATATGAACATGTTTGCGGATGATGCTAAGCTACTGAGGAAGATAGGAGACGCAGAGGAGTGTCATGCCCTTCAAATTGATCTGGTCTGGATAAAATAAGTGCTTGGAGCGTCAAGTGACAAATGGAATTCAATGTGAATAATGCCATGTTATGGAATGGAGAATCGGAGAAAATAGACCTCACACAACTTACAGATTATGTGGAAATGAATTAATATTCCTCACGATGGTTCGTGTACCTCGTTATTCAAGTAGCGCTTTGCTTTTGCCCTAAATTCAGAACACAGTGTTATGTACAAACTTTTGTGTGTGTGTGTGTGTGTGTGTGTGTGTGTGTGTGTGTGTGTGTGTGTGTGTGTGTGTGTGTGTGTGTGTGTGTGTGTGTGTGTGTGTGTGTGTGTGTGTGTGTGTGTGTGTGTGTGTGTGTGTGTGTGTGTGTGTGTGTGTGTGTGTGTATGTGTGTGTGTGTGTGTGTGTGTGTGTGTGTGTGTGTGTATGTGTGTGTGTGTGTGTGTGTGTGTGTGTGTGTGTGTGTGTGTGTGTGTGTGTGTGTGTGCGCGTGTGAGAGTGAGTAGTTGGGAGGAAGGGAGAAAGATGAAGGATGGAAGATAGATGGACAAATTGGGAGAGACTGAGTAGGGAGGAAGAGAGGCAGGGAATAAAGAGAAAGATAGAGAGAGACATACAGATAGACAGACAGAGACTTTGTGTCCATGTTGCTGCGACATAACACTTAATTAAATATAATAATTAAACCTATGTCTGAACCTAAAAAAGGCTTTTTATAGAGTCCCACACAAGAGGCTGTTCTGGAAACTGAAACATGCTGGAGAGGTGACAAGGAGACTTGTATAACTTGAATACTAACTCCCTTATCAAGTTTATAATAGCTGCTTTTGGATTAATTTTGTGGCTTTTATATTTAGATTATGTTATATTTATGTAATTTTTGTAAGTGTTATACTTTTGACTGAGACAATCTATTTGAGCCGACGTGTGTCACTGTTGGCAATGTATGGAGTGGATATATATGAACCTGATACAATTGATGGGCAGAACAGTCCCTGTCGGAGTACTGGGAATTAATACACTTGTCCTGCGCCTCGCTAGCGATGGGTTCGAGTCCTGGCCGAGGAGGATTGCCTGGGCGCCAATCCTTGTTCATCTAGTAGTAATTAGGGACCTGGTTTTAAATCAGTTGGGAGGGGGGGTCATGTTCTAGGGATTCTAGGAGCGTAAGGTTTACCATGAGTTATGGAAAGGGAAAGCTCTCAGTTTGGTAACAGGAGTCAGCAGGCGTCTGCTCCTGCTGTACCCACCTGTGTAAATATTAAGTGTAGATATACAAATAGAAAGTGTACAGACAAAGGCTTCAGTGTTGGCAGCGTAGTACCAGTATTCGTCTTGTGTGCGTCAAAGTCAAGTCCCATTGTCTTCACTCAGAGAGAGAGGAAGAGAGTGAGAGTTCACCCTGCACAAACAACCTCTTCAACCCTTATTCATTTATGAATGTGAAGTTAAGGAGAGTGCAGGAGCCGGGTGGTCCAGCGGTGCGGGTCGCTGCCCGCCTGTGCGCGCTCCGCCTCACAGCACCCTACACACAGACATTCATAATCAGTGCAAATTCAGTTAAGGGTAAAAACTAAACCAGTTTACATGCATTCTCACGGTAACGCGAGACAGCTATGAGGAGACCCTAGGAGGAGGAGGGCGGGGGTGAGGAGCCAGCCTCCAGGGCACACGCACACACACACACACACCATACCCAGGGACCACTATGTGCTCAAGAGTACGCAGCCTGGAGTCGGGTCACGCCCACTAGGAGTCTGGAGGCACCGAGATGGTAGCCAATCTAAGTTTTACATTTAACCTGCTTATCGTGGTTCACGGGGCACGGCGTGTGTCTGGGGTCTCCCGCCACCATGGCTCCATCTCCCATATAGCTACTAAAATTTTCTCATAAATCAATTTATTCTAAATCGTTTTGTTTTTTAATTACAAAAACTTTAATATTTAATCCCAATATTAATTATTTGTGTTACATTTTCACCTGAAATTGTCTGCATCTTGAAAGTTTATTGTTGTGCTGTTTAAATTATGATTAATAGACGGTAAAGTTGAATGTCGTGCTGCCTTCGGAGGTGAGGCTGGGACTGGCGTCCCCACCAGGAGCTCCCAAAGAATAATACACAACTGTAAATTTTACCCCAGTGTCTTGGCATTTGGAGTTTATGAAACCTGCTTGTTAGTGGATGAAATAAGCACTGGCGCTGCACTCTGAGTGTGAGGTTGTTGAGCTCAGTCATTCCGTGAGTGACTGTGGTGCACTCATCACCCCCGTCACTCACAGCGGGTCAGCTTTACCACAGTACCCCCTCCACTTGGCCCGGGAATCATTACCACCCTTATATTTGGCTTGAGTTTACAGTTTTCCTTTCACCTCTGTTGATTTTCTCATCATTCTGCTAACAGAGCGGATAGTTTTACTCGGTCCCATTTAACCTTGTATGTGGTTTACGTCCTAAGGCATCTGAAATACAAGTGTGTGTATAATAATACAAGAGAAGACTTTATACGGAGAAAAAGCTTGGCTCTTCTGACAGGTGTGTGTGTGTGTGTCCTCAAGCACACACACACACCTGTCACCTCCTCATACTTCCTTCACCCTCACCCAAGCTGCAGGTGTATCTGTAGTTGCCTCAGTGTACTTACATAAGTGTGTAGTTGCTTTGTTGTAATTACCTCAGTGTAGTTACCACAATGTAGTTGCTTCATTGTAATTGCCTCAATGTAGTTACATCAGTCTAGTTGCCTCAGTGTAGTTACCTCAGTGTAGTTGCCTCAGTGAAGTTGCCTCAGTATAGCTGCCTCAGTGTAGTTACCTCAGTATAGTTGCCTCAGTCCAGATACCTCAATGCAGTTACATCAGTGTAGTTGCCTCCGTGTAGTTACCTCAGTATAGTTGCCTCAGTCCAGATACCTCAATGCAGTTACATCAGTGTAGTTGCCTCCGTGTAGTTACCTCAGTATAGTTGTCTCAGTCCAGATACCTCAATGCACTTACATCAGTGTAGTTGCCTCTGTGTAGTTACATCAGTACAGTTATGTCAGTACAGTTTCTTCAGTGTAGTTACCTGAGTATAGTGGTCTCAGTGTAGTCGTCTCAGTGTAGTTACATCAGTGTAATTGCCTCAGTGTAGTTACCTCAGTATAGTTGACTCAGTGTAGTTACCCGAGTATAGTGGTCTCGGTACTCACCTATTAACTCAGTGTAGTTACATCAGTATAGTTGACACAGTGTAGTTACCCGAGTATAGTGGTCTCGGTACTCACCTATTAACTCAGTATAGTTGCCTCAGTGTAGTTGCATCAGTATAGTTGCATCAGTGTAGTTACATCAGTATAGACGCCTCAGTATATATAGTGAGGCATAGAGGAGGACGTCACCTCAGTATAGTAACCTCAGTATACCTCAATATTATATTAGCCTCAGTAAAGTTGGTTACCTCAGCATAGTTGACTCAGTGAAGTTACGTCAGTATAGTTGCCTCAGTATAGTTGTCTCAGTGTAGTTACATCAGTATAGTTGCCTCAGTGTAGTTACATCAGAATAGTTGCCTCAATGTAGTTACGTCAGTATAGTTGTCTCAGTGTAGTTACATCAGTATAGTTGTCTCAGTGTAGTTACGTCAGTATAGTTGCCTCAGTATAGTTGTCTCAGTGTAGTTACGTCAGTATAGTTGCCCCAGTGTAGTTACGTCAGTATAGTTGTCTCAGTGTAGTTACGTCAGTATAGTTGCCCCAGTGTAGTTACGTCAGTATAGTTGCCTCATTGTAGTTACGTCAGTATAGTTCCCTCAGTGTAGTTACGTCAGTATAGTTGCCTCAGTGTATTTACGTCAGTATAGTTGCCTCAGTGTAGTTACATCAGTATAGTTGCCTCAGTGTAGTTACATCAGTATAGTTGCCTCAGTGTAGTTACGTCAGTATAGTGGCCTCAGTGTAGTTACGTCAGTATAGTTGTCCCAGTGTAGTTACGTCAGTATAGTTGCCTCAGTGTAGTTACGTCAGTATAGTTGCCTCAGTATAGTTGCCTCAGTGTAGTTACGTCAGTATAGTTGCATCAGTATAGTTGACTCAGTGTAGTTGTCAGTATAGTTGCCTCAGTGTAGTTACGTCAGTATAGTTACGTCAGTATAGTTGCCTCAGTATAGTTGTCTCAGTGTAGTTACGTCAGTATAGTTGTCTCAGTGTAGTTACGTCAGTATAGTTGCCTCAGTGTAGTTACGTCAGTATAGTTGCCTCAGTGTAGTTACGTCAGTATAGTTGTCTCAGTGTAGTTACGTCAGTATAGTTGCCTCAGTATAGTTGTCTCAGTGTAGTTACATCAGTATAGTTGCCTCAATGTAGTTACGTCAGTATAGCTGCCTCAGTGTAGTTACGTCATTATAGATGTCTCAGTGTAGTTACGTCAGTATAGTTGTCTCAGTGTAGTTACGTCAGTAGTCTCAGTGTAGTTACGTTAGTATAGTTGCCTCAGTATAGTTGTCTCAGTGTAGTTACGTCAGTATAGTTGCCTCAGTGTAGTTACGTCAGTATAGTTGCCTCAGTATAGTTGTCTCAGTGTAGTTACGTCAGTATAGTTGCCTCAGTGTAGTTACGTCAGTATAGTTGCCTCAGTGTAGTTACGTCAGTATAGTTGCCTCAGTGTAGATACGTCAGTATAGTTGCCTCAGTATAGTTGCCTCAGTGTAGTTACGTCAGTATAGTTGCCTCAGTGTAGTTACGTCAGTATAGTTGTCTCATTGTAGTTACGTCAGTATAGTTGTCTCAGTGTAGGTACGTCAGTATAGTTGCCTCAGTATAGTTACGTCAGTATAGTTGTCTCAGTGTAGTTACGTCAGTATAGTTGCCTCAGTGTAGTTACGTCAGTATAGTTGCCTCAGTGTAGTTACGTCAGTATAGTTGTCTCAGTGTAGTTACGTCAGTATAGTTGTCTCAGTGTAGTTACGTCAGTATAGTTGCCTCAGTATAGTTGCCTCAGTGTAGTTACGTCAGTATAGTTGCCTCAGTGTAGTTACGTCAGTATAGTTGTCTCAGTGTAGTTACGTCAGTATAGTTGCCTCAGAGTAGTTACGTCAGTATAGTTGTCTCAGTGTAGTTACGTCAGTATAGTTGCCTCAGAGTAGTTACGTCAGTATAGTTGCCTCAGTGTAGTTACGTCAGTATACTTGCCTCAGTATAGTTGTCTCAGTGTAGTTACGTCAGTATAGTTGCCTCAGTGTATTTACCATCATCTAACCGTCTTGAGTCAGTAGCAGTGTGTGCTCCATACTCTGGTCACGACACGCATTGGCCTCACTATTTACGAAACCTCTGCATCTTTCCTCGACCAAGGCGACTATGTACAAATATTTATTAAACAGTTTGCGAAGTTCGAAATTTTTTCCAACCTCGTTGAGCTTCGGACCTCATCAACTATTTGTCAAAAATGTAAACAAAATCGCCGTGATTGAGGAGGAAAGATGTACAGGTTTCGTAAGTAAATGGTTGATAAATCTCGGCCCATATTTGACTTACCCTTTCATCTATTTCTCCTCGTCAAGCAGAGCGGTTATAATATTTTATTACATAATGAATAAATTTTGTGAGAATTTCTCTTTCATTAATGAAAACCAAGACGCTTATTTCGGCGTAAGTAGTGTTAGTAAACATTGGACGCGCGCGCGTAGAAAATCTTGCGTCATAAACCCGACAAATTTATGTGACGAGACAACAGAGGTGAGAGAAGGCAGAAGTAAAAGTTGAAGGCAGAAGAAACTACATATCTTTACCATGTCAGTTAGCCTTGGACGCAGTACCCGACACACGACTGGTGGATAAGTTGCAAGCAGAGGCAAGAGAGAGAGGAACGATGCGCCACAGCATAAGAAAGTACTGCGCAACAGAAAAATCAATAGAGACACTAAATACGTAAGCAGCGAGGTCCGACAAAAGCCATTCCTAACGGCTATCGCGTTACTGATATGTGTTCAGTAAATGCTCTCCCAGATGGGGGAGCATTTTCCTCCCAAAACCTACAGATAGCGTCAATTTATAAAGTGAAATACGGCAAGTAACTCTACAAACTGCAAGAATGATCCAATAAGCGTCTCCTTCTGTGGGGTAGCAATACCTTGAGCTACTCTATCCGTTTGAGATGTATTTCTTTCTTGTCTCAATAAACATACTTGAACTTGAAAGCGTCTTCCAGAATACATACTAAACCCATGTCGGGCAACAGAAGACCAGACACCAGGCGCCAGGCGGCCGACTGAACCCCTCTGGGATCACAGAGAGAAAAACTCTATGTTAAATGTCATTAAGGAAGTTTTCTTAAACGTAACAACTACCTGTAGATATCGGAATGTTCTCTGTGGCGTCACTGACAACACTGTGTAATCACTGACAACACTGTGTGATCACTGACAACACTGTGTGATCACTGACAACACTGTGTGATCACTGAAAACACTGTGTGATCACTGACAACACTGTGTGATCACTGACAACATTGTGTGATCACTGACAACACTGTGTGATCACTGACAACACTGTGTAATCACTGACAACACTGTGTGATCACTGACAACACTGTGTGATCACTGACAACACTGTGTGATCACTGACAACATTGTGTGATCACTGACAACACTGTGTGATCACTGACAACACTGTGTAATCACTGACAACACTGTGTGATCACTGACAACACTGTGTGATCACTGACAACACTGTGTGATCACTGACAACACTGTGTGATCACTGACAACACTGTGTGATCACTGACAACACTGTGTGATCACTGACAACACTGTGTGATCACTGACAACACTGTGTGATCACTGACAACACTGTGTGATCACTGACAACATTGTGTGATCACTGACAACACTGTGTGATCACTGACAACACTGTGTGATCACTGACAACACTGTGTGATCACTGACAACACTGTGTGATCACTGACAACACTGTGTGATCACTGACAACACTGTGTGATCACTGACAACACTGTGTGATCACTGACAACACTGTGTGATCACTGACAACACTGTGTGATCACTGACAACACTGTGTGATCACTGACAACACTGTGTGATCACTGACAACACTGTGTGATCACTGACAACATTGTGTGATCACTGACAACACTGTGTGATCACTGACAACACTGTGTGATCACTGACAACACTGTGTGATCACTGACAACATTGTGTGAACACTGACAACATTGTGTGATCACTGACAACATTGTGTGATCACTGACAACACTGTGTGATCGCTGACAACACTGTGTGATCGCTGACAATATTGTGTGATCACTGACAACACTGTGTGATCACTGACAACACTGTGTGATCACTGACAACATTGTGTAATCACTGACAACACTGTGGGATCACTGATAACACTGTGTGATCACTGACAACATTGTGTAATCACTGACAACACTGTGGGATCACTGATAACATTGTGTGATCACTGACAACACTGTGGGATCACTTACAATATTGTGTGATCACTGACAACTCTTTGGGATCACTGACAACATTGTGTGATCACTGACAACATTGTGTAATCACTGACAACACTGTGTGATCACTAACAACACTGTGTGATCACCGACAACACTGTGTGATCACTGACAACACTGTGTGATCACTGACAGTATTGTGTAATCACTGACAACACTGTGTGATCACTAACAACACTGTGTGATCACTGACAATATTGTGTAATCACTGACAACACTGTGTGATCACTAACAACACTGTGTGATCACTGACAATATTGTGTGATCACTGACAACACTGTGGGATCACTGACAACACTGTGGGATTACCGACAACACTGTGGGATCACTGACAACACTGTGGGATCACCGACAACACTGTGTGATCACTGACAACACTGTGGGATCACCGACAACACTGTGGGATCACTGACAACATTGTGTGATCACTGACAACATTGTGTGATCGCTGACAGCACTTTGGGATAACTGACAACACTGTGTGATCACTGACAAAACTTTGGGATAACTGACAACACTGTCTGATCACTGACAACACTTTGGGATAACTGACAACACTTTGGGATAACTGACGACATTGTGTAATCACTGACAACATTTTGGAATCACTGACAACACTGTGTGATCACTTATAACACTGTGGGTCACTGATAACACTTTGTGATCACTGACAACACTGTGGGATCACTGACAACATTGTGGGATCACTGACAACACTGTGGGATCACTGACAACATTGTGGGATCACTGATAACACTGTGGGATCACTGATAACACTGTGGGATCACTGATAACACTGTGGGATCACTGATAACACTGTGGGATCACTGATAACACTGTGGGATCACTGACAACATTGTGGGATCACTGACAACACTTTGGGATCACTGATAACACTGTGGGATCACCGACAACACTGTGTGATCACTGACAACATTGTGGGATCACTGACAGCACTGTGAGATCACTGACAACACTGTAGGATCACTGACAACATTGTGGGATCACTGATAACACTGTGGGATCAGTGACAACATTGTGGGATCACTGATAACACTGTGGGATCACTAACAACACTGTGGGATCACTAACAACACTGTGGGATCACCTGACAACATTGTGGGATCACTGACAACACTGTGGGATCACTGACAACATTGTGGGATCACTGATAACACTGTGGGATCAGTGACAACATTGTGAGATCACTGATAACACTGTGGGATCACTAACAACACTGTGGGATCACTGACAACATTGTGGGATCACTGACAACACTTTGGGATCATTGATAACACTGTGGGATCACCGACAACACTGTGTGATCACTGACAACATTGTGGGATCACTGACAGCACTGTGGGATCACTGACAACACTGTAGGATCACTGACAACATTGTGGGATCACTGATAACACTGTGGGATCAGTGACAACATTGTGGGATCACTGATAACACTGTGGGATCACTAACAACACTGTGGGATCATCTGACAACATTGTGGGATCACTGACAACACTGTCGGATCACTGACAACATTGTGGGATCACTGATAACACTGTGGGATCAGTGACAACATTGTGAGATCGCTGATAACACTGTGGGATCACTAACAACACTGTGGGATCACCTGACAACATTGTGGGATCACTGACAACACTGTGGGATCACTGACAACATTGTGGGATCACTGACAACGCTGTGGGATCACTGTTAACACTGGGGATCACTGATAACACTGTGGGATCACTGACAGCACTGTGGGATGACTGACAACACTGTGGGAAAACTGACAACACTGTGGGATTGATTATTGACAATACTGTGGGATCACTGACAACACTGTTGGATCACTGACAACAGTGTAGGATCACTGACAACACTGTTCGATCATTGACAACACTGTTGGATCATTGACAACAGTGTAGGATCACTGGTAACACTGTTGGATCACTGACAACACTGCTGGATCACTGACAACACTGTTGGGTCACTGACAACATGGCTCACCGGTTGGATCACCTTGAACCGACTATGGAAGAAAGCACTGGATTCACATTCACTCGGGAGACGACGGCATTCCGCCTGAAGTTCTCAAGTGCGCTCGAGGAACACTTAAAACTGAACTTCATTAACTTCTGTGCGAGTGCTGGAACGGGAGTTCAGTGCCACAAGACATGAGATATGCGAACATCATCACTCTACAAAATAAAGGTGACAGAAGCGATTGCAACAACTATCGCTGCATATCTCTCCTCAGCGTCGTCGGCCAACTCTTCGCCAGGGTCGTTTTGGTCAGGCTCCAGATTCATGCTGAAAGAGTGTACCCAGAGTCACAGTGCGGTTTCAGAGCCGAGAAGTCGACCACTGACATGGTGTTCTCCCTGAGACAGCTTCAAGAACAGTGCAGGGATCAGAGAAAATCCGTGTAAGTCGACTTCATTGACCTTACAAAGGCCTTCGACCTCGTGAGCATGGACGGACTCTTCAAGATCCTGGCCAAAATTGACTGCCCACCCACCCTACTCAGCATGATACAATCGTTCCACAAGGACATGAAGGGCACGGTCGTGTACGAAAGCTCAACTTCTGAACCATTCGACATCAACAGCGGGATGCGTCCTTGCTCCAACCCTGCTCGGCATCTTCTTCGCGATCCTCGTCAAGCATGCCTTTAGAACAACAACCACAGAGGGCATCTATCTCCATACAAGATCTGATGGAAAGCTCTTTAATCTATCCAGACTCCGAACTAAGATGAAAGTACAGATTAGAACCCTCAGAGACTTCCTCTTCGCTGACGACGCAGCAATCTCCACACACAAAGCAAAAGGCCTGCAGCAGCTACTCAATCGCTTTACCGCAGCCTGCTCCGCATTCGGCCTGACAATCAGCCTGAAGAAGACATAGGTGATGGAACAAGACGTCAATGAGTTACCCTGTATAAACATCACAGACTGCAAGCTGGAGGCGGTTCACGAGTTTGTGTACCTGGGCTCCACAATCTCAGACACCCTTTCCCTGGGCACTGAGCTCAACAGGCGTATCGGGAAGGCCGCAACAACACTGGCCAGGCTTACAAAGCGCGTTTGGACAAATGCCAAACTGACAGCACGCACCAAGGTTCAGGCCTTCATGACATGTGTGGTGAGCACACTCCTCTACGGCTCGTAAGCCTGGGACTCTACGCTCCCGCCAGGAGAGACGGCTCAATACCTTTCACATGCGGAACTTGAGATGCATCCTTGACATCACGTTGAGAGACCGCGTCACCAACAACACAGTACTCGAGAGAACAGGAATCCCTTCAACGATCACTCTCCTGAAGCAAAGACGTATGCGGTGGTTGGGACATGTCACACGCAAGGAAGATGGCCGCATACCGAAGAACCTCTTACATGGAGAACTGGCATCTGGAAAGAGGCCCACCGGAAGATGATGGGCCTCTTTCAACCATCTATATATATATATATATATATATATATATATATATATATATATATATATATATATATATATATATATATATATATATATATATATATATATATATATTTATTTATTTATTTATTTATTTATTTATTTATTTATTTATTTATTACCTTAAAGCATCACTGCAGGTTATTCATATTGTAACGTGCAAAAATGACGACGTATTCCTTCATTATTAAATTATTAACATATATATATATATATATATATATATATATATATATATATATATATATATATATATATATATATATATATATATGTCGTACCTAATAGCCAGAACGCACTTCTCAGCCTACTATGCAAGGCCCGATTTGCCTAATAAGCCAAGTTTTCATGAATTAATTGTTTTTCGGCTACCTAACCTACCTAACCTAACCTAACCTAACTTTTTCGGCTACCTAACCTAACCTAAACTATAAAGATAGGTTAGGTTAGGTTAGGTAGGGTTGGTTAGGTTCGGTCATATATCTACGTTAATTTTAACTCAAATAAAACAAAATTGACCTCATACATAATGAAATGGGTAGCTTTATAATTTCAAAAGAAAAAAATTAGAGAAAATATATTAATTCAGGAAAACTTGGCTTATTAGGCAAATCGGGCCATGCATAGTAGGCCAAAATGTGCGTTCTGGCTATTAGGTACGACATATATATATATATATATATATATATATATATGTCGTACCTAGTAGCCAGAACTCACTTCTCAGCCTACTATTCAAGGCCCGATTTGCCTAATAAGCCAAGTTTTCCTGAATTAATATATTTACTATAATTTTTTTCTTATGAAATGATAAAGCAACCCTTTTCTCTATGTATGAGGTCAATTTTTTTTTATTGGAGTTAAAATTAACGTAGATATATGACCGAACCTAACCAACCCTACCTAACCTAACCTAACCTATATTTATAGGTAAGGTTAGGTTAGGTAGCCAAAAAAAGCTAGGTTAGGTTAGGTTAGGTAGGTTAGGTAGACGAAAAAACATTAATTCATGAAAACTTGGCTTATTAGGCAAATCAGGCCTTGAATAGTAGGCTGAGAAGTGCGTTCTGGCTATTAGGTACGACATATATATATATATATATATATATATATATATATATATATATATATATATATATATATATATATATGTCGTACCTAGTAGCCAGAACTCACTTTTTGGCCTACTATTCAAGGCCCGATTTGCCTAATAAGCCAAGTTTTCCTGAATTAATATATTTTTTCTAATTTTTTTCTTATGAAATGATAAAGCTACCCATTTCATTATGTATGAGGTCAATTTTTTTTTATTGGAGTTAAAATTAACGTAGATATATGACCGAACCTAACCAACCCTACCTAACCTAACCTAACCTATCTTTATAGGTTAGGTTTGGTTAGGTAGCCGAAAAAGTTAGGTTAGGTTAGGTTAGGTAGGTTAGGTAGTCGAAAAACAATTAATTCATGAAAACTTGGCTTATTAAGCAAATTGGGCCTTGCATTGTAGGCTGAGAAGTGCGTTCTGGCTACTAGGTACGACATATATATATATATACATATATATATATATATATATATATATATATATATATATATATATATATATATATATATATATATATATATATATATATATATATATATATATATATGTTTCTGCAAGTTGGTTAATAGAGGCATCTATAAGCAATTTACATCCATTAAAACCATTCCTCGTAAATAACACAATTGTACAAAAATATTAAAGAAGACTCGGTAATACTTAACATCTAATTCTAAATAAATATAAGGGCGCGATTAATGGCAAGCGGGAAATAATTTTTCATGTATCTCTCGGTTCATCTTCTTATGTCTGAATGAGGATTCCTGGTAGGCCTAGGTTGGTGTGAGAGGCCTGTGTCCCGCAGCTTGGTTGTGTCTCCCTCCTCCTCCTCCTCCTCCTGCATGTGCCTATCCTACTCAGGTCGACCACATCTTTCTGTTAGATACAATCAATTTGTTTTTTTCCAAAATATCTTGTGTTGAGGTCCAGGCACCGTTGTCCTCCCCCAGACCAGTCACACTGTGGTACTCACATCCTCCTTCCTCCTGGAAATGTACTCCATCTTCCTTAACAAGTAACCTTCCACGCCTTTTTTTTAATTAAAATTTTGGTCTAATGAATAAAAGAAAAGTTTCCTATACAGTCTCATCCTGTCTAGCAGCTGGGGTACCAGTCCCTACCAGATTCAAATCAGGTCCATCACCCGTCTTAAATCTTAAGCCCCATCGCTCCCAAAGCTTCAGGAATAATTGGTTGTTATGATTGCTTCCTGATGGCGACAGGTAAGTTATGAGACAGTAACTAGCCACGGCCAGTTAGTTACTCAGGCCACGGACTAGTAACTTAACGTTCACACGAGTTCTCCACTAGATGAAACCCTGGCGAGCTGCCACCTCCCACAGCACGACCACACAGGTGAGTACTTCCTTTTTATGGGGGCCAGTCAGCCTCCTCCTACGTCAAGGTAAGTCATTCACAAAATAAGCAGTAGATACTTCATCCTTCTACCTCCTCCCTCTCCCAAATCTCACCTGTAGACACCTGCCCAATGGCACTGTTGCCACAACACGTGGAACAACCAATTTCCTCGTCTTTAGTAAATGGTGTAAAAGTTATTTATGCTTTCGATATTATGCCTAATGTGTTTCTTGGCATTTTCCCTTACCAATAGTTACTGGCCATTGTGGCCTTGCCACCTCCACCCTAGCCCCTGTAGTACAAGCATTTTCCCTGCCCCTCTGCCTTAACACAAGATCAAAGGAAATAAACAAACTTATGTTCAACAGCGAGACCTGGCCCACTGTAGCTCAGTTCTATCGCTCCCCGGCCCCCTGTAACGCAATTCTATCTCTCCCCGGCTCACTGTAACGCAGCTCCATCGCTCCCCGACCCAATCTAACTCAGTTCTATCGCCCACCCGCTACCTTCCCGGCTCAGTGACTGGCCAATGCTGTAAACCTGTGCATGTGTGGTGTGTTTGCCCGAGACGTCCATCCTGTCATTATATATATGGTCATGCTGCCAGTCTTGCCATCCCATACAGCACAGCACTACTCTTATGAAGCTGCAATCTTTCTCTTTGACATTTTACTGTACGCTGCAATGGCCACATATTGACAGGAGGCCATTCTTGTCATTCTCATGACCGCCTTGACTGTTGAGTGTTGTCTACCATTACCATGCTTTTGATTTCAAGATGGAAACAGCCTCACTCGACTAGCACAGAAAGCTACATTGACCTCTCCTTCCTCCTCCTCCTCCTCCTCCTTTTGACGTCAATTATGTGCATATTTAGCTAACTTTATTTAACTACTGACTATGGTCTAGTAAATGGCGGATGTTGACTTGTGAGGATTGTGAGTAGCAGCGGCCCTCGCATTGCCCTCATACACACCCTTCTGATGTTTGGAAGCCATTACTAATGTCTTCGTTAACTGTAATTAACTCTTCGTGCTCCCAACACCTCCCTCCTTCATGGCTCCCAACCCAGAGGCTTGTCTTTGCTGTTGTTGAAGTTCACATTGTTTGTTGACATGTTTTATCTTCTTTAATGCCATTCTAACATTTGTTTAACAGGCTGTTTTTGCTTCTTGACTGGCCTTAAATAATTTTGTTTTTGGTTAACTGCAGATATTACCCGGGATTGTATTCTTTATATGTCTTCCATGTTGGTGTGCCACCATTCCTTCATCCTTACTTTGATGTCCAGAGCCAGGATTCACCAAGCATTTACCCAACCACTTGCGAAACCTGTACATCGTTTCTCAGTCATAGCGATATTGTTTACATTTATTAAACAGTTTACGAGAATCGAAACAGCACAACCCAAGGTTATTATTGTCATAAACAACCTCGTGACGTTTTAGAGTTTATAAACTGTTTAATAAATGTAAACAAAGCCTCCATGATTAAGAGAAGATGTACAGGTTTCGTAAGTGGTTCCATAAATGCCTGATCAATTCTGGTGACTTGGTGATGGAAGGTTACCATGGCCTATATCAGCTTGTATGTTGAGCCAGAACGGAGTGTAGTCATGTCACCGACGTACAACGTTCTCAATGCCACAAACACAACATATTGGGTGGTTATTCCTTTATTACAATGAAATCACAAAAAGAAGCATATCAAGATAATACTTCTGCCCCTCGGATGCCAGTTGCACATGCAACCAATATAAGGTGTTGTGACACAGGAGTGACATGGCCACCCACATTACTCTCCTGGAAACCTTCCACCAATTTCTTTACCTTTCAAACTTTTATTTTCAAGGTAAAGTGTGTATATATATATATATATATATATATATATATATATATATATATATATATATATATATATATATATATATATATATATATATGACAGTGTCAGAACAAATATTAATATATTAATACATCTTCACTCCTTCTGAAGATGTATTAATATACGAAAGTACTTAAGGAAATTCCTGTTTCAATTTTCCTCCGTGGTCTGACACTGTCACATTTTTAATCACGTGTTTATTTTCGTGATTTACACGCACACACACACAGACACACACAGACACACACACACACACACACGCACACACACACACACACACACACACACACACACACACACACACACACACACACACACACACACACACACACACACACACACACACACACATATATATATATATATATATATATATATATATATATATATATATATATATATATATATATATATATATATATATATATATATATATAATATTATGTTGTACCTAATATCCAGACTGCACTACTTGGCCTAGTATGCAGAGCCCAATTTGCTTAAGAAGTCTACATTTCCTGATATTGTATACATTTCAAAAACAATTCTTAAGGAATGACAAACTTTTCCATTACATTTTATATATTTTGTTTTGTTTTAATTTGAATAAAAACGAACGTAGAAATATGACCAAACATAACCTAACCTAATCTATCCTAACCTAACCTAACGAAACCTAACCTAACCAATCCTAACATAACATACCCTGTCCTAAGATAACCTAACCTAACATAACCAAATATAAACTTACTTAACCTATCCTAACATAACCTAACCTGTTCTAACCTGTTTTAACCTGTTTCAACCTAACCTAACCTAACCTAACCTAATCTATAGGGCCTGACAGCTGAGTGAACAGAGCTTCGGATTCGTAGGCCTGAGGTTCCAGGTTCAATTCTCAGTGAAGGCGGAAACAAATGGCCAGAGTTTCTTTCATCCTGATGTCCTATTCACCGAGCGGTAAATAGGTACCTGGGAGTTAGACAGCTGCTACGGGCTCCTTCCTGGGGGTGTGCAACAAAAAGGAGGCTTCGTCGAGGACCGGGCCGCGGGGACGCTAAGACCCGAAATCAACCCAAGATAACCTCAAGATCCTAACCTAACATAACTTAACCTGATCTGTCCTTACCTATCCTAACCTAACCTAACAACTTAATCTAACTTAACCTAACCTACCATAATATATGCTAGGTTATGTTAAGCCTATATAACATAGCTAAGTCAGTAATTCATGTTCCTAATATAATAATAATAATTCAAATAAACCCGCTTGATTTTTTTCAGTAACTAAAGTCACTTTACCTGTTAGGCAAATCGGGTCGTGCATACTTGGCCAAGTAGTGTGTCTTGGTTATTAGGTTACATGTTTATATATATATATATATATATATATATATATATATATATATATATATATATATATATATATATATATATATATATATATATATATATATATATATATATATGAGACAGTGTCAGACCACGACGGAAATGTGGAATTTCCTTAAGTACTTAAGGAAATTCCTGTCTTAGTCCTTCCTTCATGGTCTGACACTATCTCATATATATATATATATATATATATATATATATATATATATATATATATATATATATATATATATATATATATATATATATATATATATATATATATATATATATATATATATATATCGTAATAAAATCAGAATGGGGTGATATATCAATGACAATCATTTTGAGACAATGGAGTGACTTGAACTCGCGTTCTGGTGATTCCCAGACACCTGCCTTAACCCACTCGGTCACGGGGGTTCAAAAGTTGACAAACCCAGAACTCTATTGAGTTCTCTGTGAGGTTCTGAGGTCGCCATTGTGATTTCATTGCAATCTTAATCTTGGAAAAAAGGCGTGAGAGTGTGAACACCATTACCGTAAGCCATATATATATATATATATATATATATATATATATATATATATATATATATATATATATATATATATATATATATATATATATATATGTGTGTGTGTGTGTGTGTGTGTGTGTGTGTGTGTGTGTGTGTGTGTGTGTGTGTGTGTGTGTGTGTGTGTATGTGTGAAAACAAGCCTGAATGGTCCCCAGGCATATATACAACTGAAAACTCCACACCTCAGAAGTGACTCGAACCCATACTGCCAGGAGCACTATGCAACTGGTGTACAGGAGACCTTAACCACTCGACCATCACGACCGGACAAAAGATGATGGTAACCGAGGCTATTTCCTCATCATCCCGCCGGCGCTCTGATGGTAATCTTGGGCATAGTATTTTATCAAATCTCCTCACTTTTTGGGGCCACGTGAGCAACACAAATGCAAACAAGCCTAAACAGTCCCCGGGCATATATGCAACTGAAAACTCACACCCCAGAAGTGACTCGAACCCATACTGCCAGGAGCACTATGCAACTGGTGTACTCGGTGGACTTAGACCGGTGGTACAATCCTGAACCAAGAACAGAAACCACAACACCTTCAATAAAATTATATTACAAATCCACCATGTACAGTGAATATAAGAAAGAAGAAAGAATAATGAAAGAAATAATCTGTAAAGGAATAAAAAGTACAATCCTTAACCAAAGCATAGATATCATCATATACTATATGGAGAGCTAGTGTCACAATTGCTATGTTTAACCTGCATGCAGCCCCTCCATCCAGAGAGCAGCGGTGGATAGGTTAAAATCCCTAGTTAGCAAATTAGGGATATTTGGCTAAGATTTCTCGAGCTCATTGTTGATGTGGCGATGCGCATTGAATTTTGTAACTAGCTCATCAAGATTGTAGCTTGCTTAGTTAAATGAATTGTGGGGTTCAGTCCCTGAGCCCATTATGTGCCTCTGTGTTCCTTTCCACTACCGCCCACAAGATGGGTATGGGGTGCAAAATATATGAGCTAAACTCATACTATAAAACAAAGAAAACCACTGATCTCCTCATTAAAAACATCCCGAAGCCGACGGAGAATCCTTGACAGCAGTCGAACGTGGTATATATATGTACACCTGCCCACACGAAGGATGAAGCATTCATTCTAAGTACTTAATCATGACGTCGACCAAGCTCACGAGGCGTTTGACCTGTCATCTTCAATCAGGTGCCCCCTAAAAATCACATGAGACAAGTCCATTACATCACCCTAACAAGAGAAATGCTGAATAAAAACACTTGCATATTAGACAAAATCCAAGATGTAAGTGGATTACAAATTCTTGAAGTCATTGACATAAAAGTCGAACAACCCACCATAAATACTCAAATATGGGAACTATTCACTCTTCCCGTCACGAGAGTCAGAACAAGATCGGAACGTGAAGATACCAACAATAACGTCACTGCCCAAAACGCCACGCCCACTACACCTGCTTAATCTTTGTATGTATAGGTTATTGACCCATGCTTCTAACCTTTTACAAAAGATACAAAACGCCGACTAACCCAAAATTCTACTCAATTCACTGGAAGGTTCTGGAGGCCCCAAACCGGAGCCCAACCAGGGTTTTAACAGCCGACCCGACCACACTCTGGCTTGCGGTAATGGTGTTCACATTCTAACGCCACACTCACATCACAAATAAATCCGAATGGCGTGACAAATAATTTTCAGGCAATGGAGAGATGGTTGGCTTTTGTAGCATCGTGGCTGAGTCAGGCCACGATGGTACAAAATTAGGGTAGGTGTTCGGGATTCACCAGAACGCAGGTTCGAGTCGCACCTTTGCCTCACAATTTGTTTAGCATATATATATATATATATATATATATATATATATATATATATATATATATATATATATATATATATATATATATATATATATATATATATATATATATATATATATATATATATGCCTAAAAAATATAAGGCATTAGCAACAGGGTGGAAGCAGACCAATATGGACTGCATGAGTTGCACTGCGGAAGCTCTAGGGGCTGGCACGCAAGACACAACAAGGTGAATGACATCATCAAGAGGAGCCTTGCCTCAGCTCAGTGCCCAGCAGAAAGAGAACCTCGCATCCTAGGGGACCAAAACCCAGATGACCCTGCACTTAACCCTGATGGCTTCACATTATACCCCTGGAAGAGGGGCAAACAGCTGATCTGGGACTACACATGTGTATCCACCCTGGCTGACACCTACATACTCTTCGGTACTAATCAAGCAGGTGACCCACCTGCTTTATCAGTGCCGAAGTGTATGTACTTCCTACTGCTACAGCCCGTATCAGTAACATACTGTAGCCAACCACAGAGAAATAAGAAAATCAGACAAATACAGGCGAATGGAAGGCCAATACACCTTTCCCATACCGTCTGAGACGCTCGGCCCCTGGGGTAGGAGTGCCTTGGGATTACTCAAAGAATTGAGTTCCAGGCTTGTTGACATCACCAGAGACTCGAGGGCTGCCAGTTTCTTGTTCCAGCATCTCAGTGTGGTGATCCAGAGAGGAAACGCCTGATGCGTCCTCGGTTTCTGTCCGGAAGCGGAGGAGCTCCAAAGATCCAAAGCCTTTAAACCCTATTGATAACCAATGTACATCGTGTAATCTTTAAATATTTAATAAAGCTCAACAAAACACCGAAGGAAAAGGGGTGGTAGGTTAAAGAACAAAGAAACTGTATTAGAGGGCACCTAAAAATTCCCTCTACTGCGTTATGTGTTCTTTTCTCCGAGGCTAAGGGTCTCCTTCTTCCTGCCAGAGGTGGTACTCCCATCAATATTTAAAATATATATATATTATATATATATATATATATATATATATATATATATATATATATATATATATGTCGTACCTAGTAGCCAGAACGCACTTCTCGGCCTAATATGCAAGGCCCGATTTGCCTAATAAGCCAAATTTCCTGAATTTATGTTTTTAACCTTTTTTTTCGTGAAATGATAAAGCTATCTATTTCATTATGCATGAGTTAATTTTGTTTAATTTGAGTTAAAACTAACGTAGATATAGGACCGAACCTAACCTATCCTACCTAACCTAACCTACCCTACCTAACCTAACCTAACCTTTCTTAACCTAACCTAAACTAACATAACTAAGTCAATAATTTATTTTCTTAATGTAATATAATAATAATAATTCAAATAAACCTATTTGTTTTAAATAAAGAAAATCACTCGGCCTATTAGGCAAATCGGGCCTTGCATAGTAGTCCGAGAAGGGCATTCTGGCTACTATGTATATATACGTCGTACCTAGTAGCCAGAACGCCCTTCTCAGCCTACTATGCAAGGCCCGATTTACCTAATAAGCCAAGTTTTCATGAATTAATTGTTTTTCGACTACCTAACCTACCTAACCTAACCTAACTTTTTTGGCTACCTAACCTATAAAGATAGGTTAGGTTAGGTTAGGTAGGGTTGGTTAGGTTCGGTCATATATCTACGTTAATTTTAACTCAAATAAAAAAAAATTGACCTCATACATAATGAAATGGGTAGCTTTATCATTTCATAAGAAAAAAATTAGAGAAAATATATTAATTCAGGAAAACTTGGCTTAATAGGCAAATCGGGCCTTGCATAGCAGGCCGAGTACGACATTCTGGCTATTAGGTACAACATATATATATATATATATATATATATATATATATATATTACATATATATATATATATATATATATATATATATATATATATATATATATATATATATATATATATATATATATATATATATATATATATATATATATATATATATATATGTCGTACCTAGTAGCCAGAACGCACTTCTCAGCCTACTATGCAAGGCCCGATTTGCCTAATAAGCCAAGTTTTCCTGAATTAAAATTTTTTCGACTACCTAACCTACCTAACCTAACCTAACCCAACTTTTTCGGCTACCTAACCTAACCTAGCCTTTAGAGATAGATTAGGTTAGGTTAGGTAGGGTTGGATAGATTCGGTCATATATCTACGTTAATTTTAACTCCAATAAAAAAAAATTGACCTCATACATAATGAAATGGGTAGCTTTATCATTTCATAAGGAAAAAATTAGAGAAAATATATTAATTCAGTAAAACTTGGCTTATGAGGCAAATCGGGCCTTGCATAGTAGGCTGAGAGTGGCGTTCTGGCTACTAGGTACGACATATATATATATATATATATATATATATATATATATATATATATATATATATATATATATATGTCGTACCGATATATATGTCGACATATATATATATGTCGTACCTAGTAGCCAGAACTCACTTCTCAGCCTACTATTCAAGGCCCGATTTGCCTAATAAGCCAAGTTTTCCTGAATTAATATATTTACTATAACTTTTTTCTTATGAAATGATAAAGCAACCTTTTTCTCTATGTATGAGGTCATTTTTTTTTATTGGAGTTAAAATTAACGTAGATATATGACCGAACCTAACCAACCCTACCTAACCTAACCTAACCTATATTTATAGGTAAGGTTAGGTTAGGTAGCCAAAAAAAGCTAGGTTAGGTTAGGTTAGGTAGGTTAGGTAGACGAAAAAACATTAATTCATGAAAACTTGGCTTATTAGGCAAATCGGGCCTTGAATAGTAGGCTGAGAAGTGCGTTCTGGCTATTAGGTACGACATATATATATATATATATATATATATATATATATATATATATATATATATATATATATATATGTCGTACCTAGTAGCCAGAACGCACTTCTCAGCCTACTATTCAAGGCCCGATTTGCCTAATAAGCCAAGTTTTCCTGAATTAATATATTTTCTCTAATTTTTTTCTTATGAAATGATAAAGCTACCCATTTCATTATGTATGAGGTCAATTTTTTTTTATTGGAGTTAAAATTAACGTAGATATATGACCAAACCTAACCAACCCTACCTAACCTAACCTAACCTATCTTTATAGGTTAGGTTAGGTAGCCGAAAACGTTAGGTTAGGTTAGGTTAGGTTGGTTAGGTAGACGAAAAACCATTAATTCATGAAAACTTGGCTTATTAGGCAAATTGGGCCTTGCATAGTAGGCTGAGAAGTGCGTTCTGGCTACTAGGTACGACATATATATATATATATATATATATATATATATATATATATATATATATATATATATATATATATATATATATATATATATATATATATATATATATATATATATATATATATATATATATATATATATATATATATTTATATATATACTGGGATCATAATGCTCCTGTTTACATACATGCAGGGACCATTTACTCTATTAATTTTGTGATAAGTCCTGATTGTTTGTCATTATGTGTGGCATTTTGACTAGTTAAATTATAGAACATTAATAGATACGTTGGATATATATATATATATATATATATATATATATATATATATATATATATATATATATATATATATATATATATATATATATATATATATATGAATTTTCTTACGTACCTTTGTATTTAATAATACAGTTTCAGAAAATGTATTACTATGTATATTATTATCAATACAATAATAATAATGTATTATTTGTATTGATCCTTCTGGAGATGTATTATTAAATACGAAAGTACTTAAGGAAATTCCTTTCTTAATCCTTCCTTCGTGGTCTGACACTGTCACATTGTTCACCGCGTGTTAATTTTCTTCGTAATTTACGCCTTACAAGGGTCATCAGGCTGGGACACTTCCTGATAGGATAGGAAAAATTTGCCTCCACCTACCGGCAGGTCTATGACATTACCATACCATCTCACCAACCAAGTTCTAACGTAAAACCGCTATGGATAATCACAGTTCATTTACAAGACTCATGGTGGGGGGTATTATGTAGAATTAGTTATAGAGGCTTTATGAAGGCTCTTTGATCTTTTTATTTTGTATAGAAATATCCTAATACTGCAATATGAAATAGTGATTCGGATTCGAATGGTTAACTAAAGAACGTATCCGGTTTCCAATTGATATTCACACAGTAAAGCTAAATA
Source organism: Procambarus clarkii (assembly GCF_040958095.1). NCBI lineage: Eukaryota > Metazoa > Arthropoda > Malacostraca > Decapoda > Cambaridae > Procambarus > Procambarus clarkii. The sequence continues at coordinate 33,824,966 of NC_091192.1, forward strand.
AATCATCAAATATAAGGGTGTTTCTAAACATTTGATATCATTTGCGGTGTAAATATCTGAGTAACTACATAGTCTACGCAAATGAAACCAAACAGGCTTAATATTGAGCAAAATAAGATTTATTCGTCAAATTCAATTGAGAAATTCAAAGGTATGTGGATTTCATAAATGATTTCGCAGGTTTTTAATATACGCGCTGCCAGTGACACGGCTCACGTCAAGTGGGAAGTCCAGTTCCTGTAATACCCCTGCAGCGTGCCCTGGGACACACAATCTCCAGTGCTGCAGTGATTCTTTGCTTGAGTTCCTCTAAGCGTGTTGGAAGAGGAGGGGACATAAACCAGTCCCTTCACATAGTCCCAGAGAAACAAACAAAAGTGAGTGTTAGGTCAGGTGCAGGTGGCGGCCATTTCAGCTGTAGCTTGTGGTGACATTATCAAGCTTTTCCTTGTGACATGCCAAACTCTCGTTGGAGTTATCTGGGTTTTCAGACATGCTCTTCTATTACGACCCTGGGTCCTTATTTGACATTGAAAAGGAACTGGGATCATAATGCTCCTGTTTACATACATGCAGGGACCATTTACTCTATTAATTTTGTGATAAGTCCTGATTGTTTGTCATTATGTGTGGCATTTTGACTAGTTAAATTATAGAACATTAATAGATACGTTGGATGATGAAGGAGGAAATTATCTGGCAGTCTTAGACTTATATATTCAAAAGGGCTTGAGATCTCAGCTGGGATGGCAGTCCTGTTTCCCTGCCAGACGTAGGTACAACTTGATGCTCAAAGAGCTGGTATACTCTGTGATAATTGAATGTTAGTGTAATGTATAACTAGATGTTACTTATAATTAGAATTGATTAATAGCAAGTAAATGTTTGTTTTGAAGAATAAGTATGTTACTGTATGATCAGTTTAATAATCCTGGACAGGCCCCCGCTTGTTAAAATCTCGTGCTTGCTCTGTAGGGTCAAAGAATAAGTATGTTACTGTATGATCAGTATAATAATCCCGGACAGGCCCCCACTTGTTAAAATCTCGTGCTTGCTCTGTAGGGTCAATGTTTAAGGTAATGGCATTCCAATCATTGGGGTTACGTAAGACCCGGTCCCCAGGGAAAACAATTCCCAGAAAAGTATGAATATTGCATATGGTCTGACGTCTAGAAAGAGATCAACTACCCCACTACAGCAAGGACGATGGAAACTCCTACTTAAAACCTCAATATATATACTTTATTGACCCTAATCCCCTAATCAAGTACAATAAATACCTTAGCACCTCGATCTTACATTATTTCCCTGAATCCACATAAGTAGGAGATGAGGGTTACAAACAGTAAACTTGAGGTAAGGTCTACTTTTTAAGGGACAATACACAACACTTGATAACTTTAACAATCACATGTTCACTAGGCTCCCCCAGAGAAATAAACACTTGGGGTTTCAAAACACTGACCTAGAGAACACAGAACAAAAACACTTAGAACAACTAATGGCACGGTAACAATATATATAAGGTACTTCTCTTGTTATTTAAAGAATAAGGAGAGAGGAGAAGGAAGGAGGTAAGAGAGGAGAGCCCCCAGCACAATGACTGCCCAGTAGCTCAGTCCAGCAGAGAAGAAGTTTCCCCAAATGAGGTCGCTGTCTGGATGATTAAACTGATCATACAGTAACATACTTATTCTTCAATATGAACATTTACTTGCTATTAATCAGTTCTAAGTATAACTAACATCTAGCTTTACATTGCACTAATATTTAATTATCACAGAGAATACCAGCTGTGAGCATCAAGTTGTACTACGTCTGGCAGGGAAACAGGACTGCCATCCCAGCTGAGATCTCAAGCCCTTTTGAATATATAAGTCTAAGACTGCCAGATAATTTCCTCCTTCATCATCCAACGTATCTATTAATGTTCTATAATTTAACTAGTCAAAATGCCACACATAATGACAAACAATCAGGACTTATCACAAAATTAATAGAGTAAATGGTCCCTGCATGTATGTAAACAGGAGCATTATGATCCCAGTTCCTTTTCAATGTCAAATAAGGACCCAGGGCTCGTAATTAACACTCTTCTTACGGACTTCCTGAGGCTTTGCAAAAATGTTTCCCGAACCCGCTCGACCATCTCTTACGCTATTGGTGATCGATCTTTTTCCCCTGCACAGACAACCTTCCATTTGAACTTTTTGAGCCATGTCCAAATCAGCATTGCAGCTGATGCATTTTTAGCGAATTCTTTCACAAATGCACGATACACAGTCTTGTTCGACTGTGTTCGAACACTCTCACACACAAAATGCATTTTCTTCTCCGGTGAATGACATTTCTATAACTGAAAAAAATTAAACATAAAATTTTTAGTTGTTTCTATACATGTTCTTAAAATTTGAGATAATTTTTGATGAGGGACGGTCGGAAAGCAAGACACACGCTTATCCTGGAAGTCAGGACAATGACCAAGAATATGCACGACTGTAAGAGGGACAATTGAGTTTGGACAATGAGGAGCAGGGCAGCGCTCCATTAAGTGTCCATGAGTTAAGCGTGTATGGCCGATACGCAACCTTGCCAGAGCTGTTTCCCACTGCCGGTTATGGTAGTAGGAGGAAGGCTACAGGGACACACTACTTTTAAGAGTATGTAGTTTGTTACCAGTGACAGAAGACCAACAACCCTGCCAACGGGCAAGAATGGAGGAATGAATAACTGGGTTAAAGTCAAAATAAGGAATACCTTTACGAGAGATGGTTACCCTGCTTATTCATCTGCTTCTCCTTCTGCTCTTCGCCGTCTTGATGCTTGGCACCATACTGGGTTGTGCCTCAACTCTGGTGCCTTTTGTTCGACTCCTACCCTCACCTTGTATGTTGACACTGGCTTCCTATCTCTCCAGGACCGCCGTGATCGCTACTGTCTTCGCTACCTTGCACGGTCCTTACAATAACCCAACTCTCACTTACGTCATATTTTGATCTTTACCCCCCCCCCCCCTCCTGTGGTCCCAGTTCCCCTTCACCATTTACCTCTTGGTTGTCTCACTTACTAAGATTCTCTTATGGTTGGTGTTAGCAATATTTCTCCTCGTGGTTCTTCCATCCTTGCCCCCATGGAGGATCCTCCCTTTCCTAAATTTTGTGAAACCCTGATCCAAGTGACTTAAGCTTTTACCCCTCCTACAGTTCTGAAAGGTCTTTTCCTTGAACACTTTTCTTCACACCCCCTACTCCATTTCCGTCTTCACCGATGGGTCTAAGTCTGCAGATGGTGTAGGCTACTCTGCTGTTTTCCCTGACCACACCTATATTTGTCGCCTGCCTCCGGAGACTAGCATCTTCATGGCAGAACTTTATGCTATTCTATATGCTCCTCGTCTACTGCTTTCTCGCTGTCAATCCTCCTTTGTGGTTGTAGTTGACTCTCGTAGTGCCCTCATGGCTCTAGAGTCCTTTAACCCTTACACTGCTCCAGCCTGGGCTGTAAATGGGGGGTTTAAGCTTGGGCTGAGTGAAAATATATATGAACTATGTGAAAATTAATATTAAATGTTAAACAAATCTCAAACTTATTGGCTTCAGTGTCGTGAAAGTTTCAACCCAATATTTTCAAAAATGGATTTTAGACTTTTTTTTAAATAAGAACGTTTTGTTGATGAGGAGAATAGCTCCTATTAACTGGAACTGAGGGATAATGCAGTAATAGGGAGATGAAAGCACCTGTCCGATGCACAAAGAAGAATAGTAGTTAGAAGTGCCCACAAAGTGGATATGCAGGTGGTGCTTTTATAGCATTGCTGAGTAATACATAATAACACAAATAATAATGAATGTGTTATTATACTCTATTTTTTGTTATATATCATACAAATATGTTGCTCAATAGTAATACCTGTTACTTTCACCAATGACCACAATTTTTTTTTTAAGGGGAAATTCTGTTTTTCTTCTTTGTTTATTATGTGATTTTGTTGTAACCTCTACATCCGGGAGAATGCATACTTTTTTCATAAGTATTGGAAGAGAGAATTAAATTGGTCAACAAATAAATCAGTTATACCTGGCAGAACTTGGGACTTTGATTTTTTTTGGCTGATATTTTCACAGATTTCAAACTCTATTTCCCTTGTTTCTTTAGATTGTTTTGATGATTAGGGACCAGATTAGGGCTTTTTGACCTATATAAAGTATACCCTAAATATATCCCCTAAATCATTATAATTATTATCATTATCCCTATATTTTTTTTTTTTTTTGAGGGGGGAATTTTTTCTTTGCTTTATTTCAACATATATTGACCTACAACTTTCACATATTCGAGTAGGAATGCCAAACAATGTTTATTAAAACATACAAGTAAATTAATGAATTAGCTTATACATTGTCGATAACTTCAACTTCAATTATCTTTAAAACTAGAGTTTCAACATTGAGTCAGCTTACAAAAATTCAGTACCTGACCGATTCTCACCATTTTTACATATAGTGTGCGCCGCTGTCTGTTCTACAATTATATTAGGATGGATTTTTCATAGACACTAAACGTTTTGCGTTATAAATTTTGTTGTCTGAATTTGGTGCATATTTTAAATGCTATATTGACGATTTATTTTACAGTAAACTAAACTTAAAATCTATATTCTAAATCTATTAAAATGAAGATCATATACTATTCTGAGAGCATAATAACAATGAACAATTGGCGATATTTAATATTTTTGCAGCTGATCTGAAAATCGGAAATTTTCAATAATAAATTTTATAATTATTTTTAATTTTCTTGTTTTTTCAAGTTACGTTGATGATCATTTAGACAAAGTTGAAGTGTTTGCCTAGTAAATTATGGAAAAAAAATTGAAAGCGATAGAACAACTTTGAAAATTTTAACTTATCGTATCATCGGGCCCTAGCGTATATATACGCCATGCGCAGTTTAAGGGTTTTAATCCAGTCTATCCACTGGACTGGATGGACTGGATTCTGGTGGTAGTCGCGATTCAACATGGACTGTTTTTTATCTCCAGTAGATTTAAGACAGTAGAGTTTTGTTGGGTTCCCAGCCATTTTGGTGTCTCTTCAAATGAGCGTGCGGACGCTGCCGCAAGGCAACTGTCCGCACTTGTCCCATCTCCTATAAAGGTATTCCTTATTCCGACTTTTATCCAATTTTTCATTCCTCCATCCTTGCCCGTTGGCAGGGTTGTTGGTCTTCTGTTACTGGTAACAAACTATGTACTCTTAAGAGTAGTGTGTCCCTGTGGCCTTCCTCCTACCACCGTAACCGGCGGTGGGAAACGGCTCTGACAAGGTTGCATATTGGCCATACACACTTATCTCATGGACACTTAATAGAGCGCCGCCCTGCTCCTTATTGTCCGTCTTCCAGTCGTGCATATCCTTGTTGAATGTCCCGACTTCCAGGACGAGCGTGTGTCTTGCTTTCCGATCGTCCCTCGTGGTCACTTGTCCCTCGATAGAATTCTCGGTGAATTACTTGGACGAGAATTGGTCAAATTACTAAATTGCGAAATGACATCATTTTTTCTGAAACACCCTGTATTACATTTTCTGAAAACATCCTTCTTACTCGTAGCCTGTGTAGCCTGTGTAGCCTGTGGAATGACACCTAGCAAGCAGCTGATGGGACTGCGTAGTGGGCAGGATGCATGATGATGTACAGTTGCTAGCGCTCATGTAATGAGACCTATCTCTGGGGGGTTGCAAACTCTTGTTATCAAGGATTGCTAGTGTATAGGTCGTTGTGGAGTAGTGATAGGGCCGGGGTGATGGTAGTGAGAGCCCGGTGGTGCAGGAGTATACCCGGGTGATGGTAGTGAGTGCCCGGTGGTGCAGGAGTATACCCGGGTGATGGTAGTGAGTGCCCGGTGGTGCAGGAGTATACCCGGGTGATGGTAGTGAGTGCCCGGTGGTGATAGTATACCCGGTCTCTTCTAGGAGGAGGGTGTAGAGGCGGGCGTCGGAGAGGAAATCCCACTCCGTTCCAAACCTTCATCATAACAAATTATTTTTGCTAAGTGACTTTAATCTGCTCCATTATTTTGCACGCAGGTGAGTTGGTGAGTTGTTGTTTTATTTTTATATTTTTGTTTAAGGCTTTTTCTTTCCTTTTATTCCATTATATTATCGCTTTGATTTTGTTTGCCACTTACCTTTTTTGGTTACCTTTTGCCCTGTGCCATATGAGTGTCAACTAATGCCGCAAACAATGTTCTTTGGTTTTTTCTCTGCCAAACGCAGCACATATGAAGCAGAACTACTCTCATCTCCGCTTGCTCCCTCGTTCTTTCACTCACCTCACTGATTGTCGTCCCACTAACTACTAACCATGTCGGGGACCCCTCTCAGGGGGACCTCTTCTCGTCCAGTGTTTACGGGGGACTTACGCCACTAACCCCGTGAAGGACAACCCATTATGCACGGCTGTGTACGATGACTTTTTTGTTCCATGTTTATCTGTCAAACCGTATGTTAATAACATCAAATCACTGTTCTTTCAATCACTCCGTGTTTTATCTTGTGTATATGCGTGCGTGTGTGGGTGTGTGTGTGTGTATGCACTTATATGCCACAGCTTGTGAGAGCTTACTCAAAGCTTCGTAACGCGTGTGACAACTGCCTTGCTTACCACCACCACCACCACCACCACTGGGAGTTCCATCTGCTGTGTTCTGCCCTAGCAGGGCATCTCTAGCTTCTAACCTCTACTACTAACCCTCTAACTTCTAACAGGCCAGGGGACAGGCTACATGTTACAATGTACACAAAAAGTACATTCACTGGGACAAAGATCTTATAAATGCCATGAGAACTTCTTCACAAAATTGGGACAAAAAATCTTGCAAGTGCCAGGGAAATTGCATCACGACCAGCGGCAACTTGCGTGCCTTATAATTAATGAAGCTATTATCGTAATACACAGAAAATCGGATTCTTGGAGAGACATATATAGTTGTTTGTCTGCTTGGGTGTATGCTCATATTATATATAGGTTCATTGTAACTTTGTGGAGATATTTTGTAAATATTATTGTTTTTATTTTTAAATAATGTGTGTGTATCATTTGCAGACACATGTAGGGACAGACTAAATAGTTCAGTTAACAATTAGCTTTTGTACACAGGTGTTCTAAACGTTTTTCTAAGATAACGCATAAACATCCGTTTATGCGTTATCTTATCTTATCTCTGCGTTATCCTATCCTAAACCTTTTCATCTGACTCTTGTCTTCGTCTGTTCTCTTGAATGATCGTTTACGCGGGTTTACTTCTGCCGCGGTAAAGATTTAGGAACTCGGTAAACCAATCATCTCCATTAACTGCACTGGTTCCAACCTTTAATTAACCCTTTCACTACTCCAAGTGCTATCTGTAATTTTCTAAGTTGATTTATCAACTACTAGCTGTGCGCACCTCTGTGTAGTACATATAAATAAGTGAGCAGTTTAAGGGTTAATGTTGGTACAAATGAGTCTCTCGCCATGGTTGTTCCATGGTCCAATTTTGTGAAAACGACAAAACCCAGTCCTTCCTGAAACAAAAAATACTCCACGTTATCCGACTCATGATCTAGGTCACTGAAGGTGAATTGAAATTTGATTTTATGGCTCAAGATAATAATCTCTTGAAAATTGCTCAATTCTAATTTTATGTAAATTCGTTTTACCTGACTCTGAAAGCGAGTTTTAGAACAACTGTGTGCGCAGGTTCGTATATAACTGAACTGTTTAATCTTTACAAGTGCTTGCATACAATACAGGAATATATTATTTAAAAACTTATTTTTTTTTTTAAATACCTACACATCATTATATTGTCTTTACTGACAAATTTCCCATACGCCTTAATTCGTCAGCTGCTCCTCTTCGATAACTAACAGCAAGTGATTTGAAAGTAAGCAAAACAGCTTTTTTTTTAAGTCACGACTGAACTCAAATTAAACAAGAGTAAGATGGACAATAATGAGGCCTAAAACGATATATCATTTTACATATAGTCTCCTTGGTTTGGTGCCTCCTGTTGTATAGTTACCTCCTAATTCATGTCCCGTGGCCGAAGGCTGTGGTAGCTCGGGGCGTCCACAGCAGCCATGTCAGCAACGGTCACACACCCACAGGCGACACCGTTACCGTGTTAGAGGGGCGTATAACGAGTGACTCGTAGCAGTTGCTAAGTTGGCTGCTGGAACTTCTGCTGGTATATGGATTGTCACAACTAGAATATACGTTTATTAAATGCATGCAGTAATTTGATCGGACAGTAGCTTGAGCTGTGATGGAGTATCTCAATGTTGCGTTGTTCCCTGTGATGCAATAGATTCAGTGTTGTATTACCCTATGCAATTCCCAGTGTTACATTGCCTCAAATAGATCCCCTATTGAAAATTTTCAATACTGTACTTCCACTGTTAAATTACCTCGATATATTTATTCATCATCCCTAATTTGCATAACCCATTAGGATTACACCCTAATGTTGCATAACCCACAAACATTACTCTATTTCTAGTGTGTTATTACCCAATTTTGTCAGTTTTGTATAACCTTTTGAGATTACCATATTCCCAATGATACTTTCCTTTCAAGTTCTCATAATCTCAATATTACATAGCTGGAGATTCCCATTTTTGTGTTCCGTATTGTTAATCTTCTCCAGTGTTCCAGTCTCCCAATGCTTAACCGTCTCCAATGCTACTTATCCTTCATTGTCATCATCGTAGTGATAATGAATCATTGAAGGCGAAGGAACGACCCAACATACATGTATAAATGCATTAAAAACTAATTTTCGGATGTAACCTACGCCCTTTTTCAATAGTTACTCATTGCATACAGCACCTTGAGAAAATGGGATTAGCTTTCATCCGAGAATTTGGGTGTTAATACAATTATACATGTATTGGGTCTTTCCTTCACCTTTTTTTTAAGCACTGCCGCCTTGTAGTTCGTTTGTCCATTGGTTCATTATCCCCTGAGTTGTCTGACCTCCGGGCGTCAAAGTATCCAGGGTAGCATTAATTTGTGGGATTTATTCTAGCTGTTCGATTAACCTCAGTAAATTATTATTGTTAGTGGTTCGTTGCCTCAAGAACTCACTTTCTCGGAATTTAATTATTGTTTGTGAAGTAATAGTCATAGTTATTCACATCTGTCTAAAGCTCATTGTGTTACATAGATTCATTACTGCTCATTCTTTAAAGGCATCACAATGTGCAGATAATGAGGTAGAGATATACACAAATGAAGATATACTTTATATATACATAAAGTATGCATGAAAGGGCTTTATCAAATCCTTCACCTCGCTAATGATTCCTTAACACCGGAACTTCATTACCCCCAAGTGCTTCATTCTCCAACGCTGCAGTACTTCAGGGACACTCCCGGTGCTGCAGCACTTCAGGGACACTCCCGGTGCTGCAGCACTTCAGGGACACTCCCGGTGCTGCAGCACTTCAGGGACACTCCCGGTGCTGCAGCACTTCAGGGACACTCCCGGTGCTGCTGTACCTTCAATTAATATTCCTAATTCTATAAGGCTATCAATAATTCACTGCTCCATCCTGGTGCTGCGCTGAGCGGCCATCCAGTCCCAGCCATCAAGCCTAAATGCTACAGCACCTGCCATATTAATGCTGCTTTATCCCTTTTGTGCCGATATCCTAGTGCTGCACTGGCCCCCTAATGTTTCATTACTCCCTAGTGTATCTTGAGGAGTATTTACCCAAGTGTCCCTAGTGCAGTATTTTCCCCCCTAGTGTTGCAGTACTTCCTAGTGCAGTATTTACCCCTAGTACGGTATTTTCCCTAGCGTCCCCCTGTGCAGTATTTACGCTAGTCTCCCCTGTGCAGTATTTACCCTAGTGTCCCTTGTGCAGTATTTACCCTAGTGTCCCTTGTGCAGTATTTGCCCTAGTGTCCCCTGTGCAGTATTTACCCTAATGTCCCCTGTGCAGTATTTACCTTAGTGTCCCCCTGTGCAGTATTTTCCCCTAGAGCTATAGTATTCCCTAGTGTAGTATTACTCCCTAATGCAGTATTTCTCCACCCTAAGTGTTGCATTACTCCTTAGTGCTGCATTGCTTCCCCTTGTGCAGCATAACGCCACTAGTGCTGCAGTACCTTCTTTTGCAAGACGGCGCCCTAAATTACCCGCTAGTGGCACATGACCGCCCAACATCTATATTGTTCCACACGTGTCAGTTGCTACATCATTGCCGTAACTCTACTGGCTCATTATCCAGGAGCAGCATCACCCCACTGACCACCGTGCCACTGGAACATGGCTCCAGTGCTACCATGTACCATTCACGGCGCTACGCTGCTCGCCATCTTGTACAGTACCGCCTATAATGGATCACCACAACCTCGCGGTTATACACTAGGTCAAATGCTCCATTATTGCAAGAGATAATTAGATTGTTCTTAGTGATTAACTATCACTAGTGATTATTTCTTAGATTCCACCGTTTCTAGTGCTCTATTAACTCGAGCAATACCTTGTACGCAGTACTGTGGTGCGTGTGTTGCTGCAATTCTCACAATGATGCAAATCATGATTCAAGTATTATCCCCATTGCAGCTCTACTGACAGTAATTCGTTGTTTACTTTCAACACGACTCTTAAATTAATGTTGTAGAATTCTGATGCATTTTTCTAACGATGGAATGCACCAATGCTATATTACTATGTGGGCAAGCTTGCTACACTGTGTCAATGCAGCACTTTCCTCTGTGCTGTATTGTTCTGCCTGAGAAGCACTAAGAACATAGCGTGTAGTGTTGCCCCATGGTGATGTATTAGTTAGGCGGGTGTGTAGTATTATGAGGTCCGGAGCACAGTGATGAGCTGTCCTCAACCCCACTTCACGTCACACGTAAGGGCTCACCGGACAAGTCACTCGAGAAAGCTATTTGAAGTTCATTTGAGCTGTAGGGCACATCCGATCCTACGAGCGTCGTCGACCCCATATTAAGAACACGGTCTCACTGCTTCAGTAAGGTGCTAGCCGCAGTTCTTAGCACAAGGCACCAAACATGAGGGCGTGTGTGTGTGTGGTATTTGGCTTCTGAGAGTTCTGATCACAGTCTTATGCGATTGAATTAAGTGAGGAAGCAGTAGTAGCCTTTCGCCTGACACTGCAATCAATGTGTGTAACTAACCTGTGTGTTGACTGGTACATTGTATGTAAATATGCTCAGCTACTGGGACGTTGCCACCCATTGTAATGAGGCACACTAACCTAAATATTTTACCTTAGAGGAGATAATATATTTTTTTATTTTGATAACTTTATTCTCATCAAAACAGTAAGCGTATTTTTTACATACAATGTTTGCTCTCGAGCGTGTCCACTTCGACTTTACTGTGTTCTTACATTTTTGTTTGTGTAAACATGTTTTTTTATGGTGTTTTCAGTGTCAGTAAACTTGTTTTCACCTTTCCTTGTCCCACGATGCCTTGGCCCTCCCTACCCAGCCCTTAGTCTCGATCTCAGAGTACTGGTTTACGCATACTGAAGGAGGCGTCCCCAGCACCAGTCTTGCCTCGTGTTGCTCCCTCTCAGTGTAAGATTAGTGTTGGGTGTTTCAACTTCACTCTTACACCACTGGTTTATCCTTCCTTTTTTTATGATTGTTCACCCACTTATATAAATGTTGTGATAATAAGCATTTAAGAATATGTAACCACATTATTAAAAGTGTTAATCATGTGTATGTTTGGCTTTTGTTGCACCTGATTGTAATACAATTGATAGTGACTGAAGTAGACTTTAAGAACGAATTAATCGTTCAGAAATCAACTTGAAAATTGATTGCAGGTAATTAGCCAAAAATATTATTTGATCGACACTGATCAATTTTAAGTACCCCTTAACTCGCTCTTCACCCGCTTTCAACCCTACTTCTCTTTACTTTATTAAGCTTTACTTATATGTTATAGAATATATATATATATATATATATATATATATATATATATATATATATATATATATATATAAAATTATATTATATATATATTATATTGGCTTGTGTCAAGTTGACATAGTAGGTGGTAGGAAGAGCTTCACCAGACACAAACATCGCCCCCCCCCCCCCCACACCAGTGTCTGAACTTGGACCTGTATAAATGCTCTCCGCTCCTTCACATACTCTTAACCATCACTACAAGACAACAATATTTCCTTCTGCAACAAATATATCTTTCCCTCCATCCAGAGTACCCCAGGATTAACCCCCTTCCCCCCCCCTCTCCTAGAGTACCTTACGAGACGAACTACAACCATTGGACCCCAACCCCTCGCAGCCACAGAACTCCCCCTTCCCCTCTCAACGATCGGTCTAGCTTTCTGCGTGTCGGGGTTCAATCCCCGACCGTACAAGTGGTTGGGCACCATTCCTTCCCTCCCCCCCCCCCCCCTGTCACATCGTTATATAATCCTTATACCTTCCCAGTGCTATATAGTCCTAATGGCTTGGCGCTTTCCCCCCCTGATAGTTCACTTCTCTCTGTCCCAGCAGCATCCCTCCCCTCTCCCCCTGTCCCAGCAGCATCCTTTCCCTCTCCCCCTGTCCTAGCAGCATCCCTCCCCTCTCCCCCTGTCCCAACAGCATCCCTCCCCTCTCCCCCTGTCCTAGCAGCATCCTTTCCCTCTCCCCGTCCCAGCAGCATCCCTCCCCTCTCCCCCTGTCCCAACAGCATCCTTTCCCTCTCCCCCTGTCCCAACAGCATCCTTTCCCTCTCCCCCTGTCCCAGCAGCATCCCTCCTCTCTCCCCCTGTCCCAGCAGCATCCCTCCTCTCTCCCCCTGTCCCAGCAGCATCGCTCCCCTCTCCCCCTGTCCCAGCAACATCCCTCCCCTGTCCAAGCACCATCCCTCCCCTCTCCCAGCACCATCCCTCCCCTCTCCCAGCACCATCCCTCCCCTCTCCCAGCAACATCCCTCCCCTCTCCCCTGTCCCAGCATCATCCCTCCCCTCTCCCTCTGTCCCAGCACCATCCCTCCCCTCTCCCCCTGTCCCAGCACCATCCCTCCTCTCTCCCCCTGTCCCAGCACCATCCATCCCCTCTCCCCCTGTCCCAGCAACATCCCTCCCCTCTCCCCCTGTCCCAGCACCATCCCTCCTCTCTCCCCCTGTCCCAGCACCATCCATCCCCTCTCCCCCTGTCCCAGCACCATCCCTCCCCTCTCCCTCTGTCCCAGCACCATCCCTCCCCTCTCCCCCTGTCCCAGCAACATCCCTCCCCTCTCCCCCTGTCCCAGCACCATCCCTCCTCTCTCCCCCCTGTCCCAGCACCATCCATCCCCTCTCCCCCTGTCCCAGCACCATCCCTCCCCTCTCCCTCTGTCCCAGCACCATCCCTCCCCTCTCCCCCTGTCCCAGCAACATCCCTCCCCTCTCCCCCTGTCCCAGCACCATCCCTCCTCTCTCCCCCTGTCCCAGCACCATCCCTCCCCTCTCCCTCTGTCCCAGCACCATCCCTCCCCTCTCCCCCTGTCCCAGCACCATCCCTCCCCTCTCCCCCTGTCCCAGCACCATCCCCCCCTCTCCCCCTGTCCCAGCAACATCCCTCCCCTCTCCCCCTGTCCCAGCACCATCCCTCCTCTCTCCCCCTGTCCCAGCACCATCCCTCCTCTCTCCCCCTGTCCCAGCACCATCCATCCCCTCTCCCCCTGTCCCAGCAACATCCCTCCCCTCTCCCCCTGTCCCAGCACCATCCCTCCTCTCTCCCCCTGTCCCAGCAACATCCCTCCCCTCTCCCCCTGTCCCAGCACCATCCCTCCTCTCTCCCCCTGTCCCAGCACCATCCATCCCCTCTCCCCCTGTCCCAGCAACATCCCTCCCCTCTCCCCCTGTCCCAGCACCATCCCTCCTCTCTCCCCCTGTCCCAGCAGCATCCCTCCCCTCTCCCCCTGTCCCAGCACCATCCCTCCTCTCCCCGTGTCCCAGCAGCATCCCTCCCCTCTCCCCCCCCCCCAGCAGCATCCCTCCCCTCTCCCCCTGTCCCAGCAGCTTCCCTCCCCTCTCCCCCTGTCCCAGCAGCTTCCCCTCTCCCAGCAGCATCCCTCCCCTCTCCCCCTGTCCCAGCACCATCCCTCCCCTCTCCCTCAACTCTCCAGTAGCCTTAAGCAAAAATGTTTCGGCATAAATATTATATCTTTTCCTGTTAACTTTTCCACGAAGACACAATGTAATAAGGTGATTCCTATATTGGTAACAGTGTCGACAAGTTGCCCTAGTTACCGAGGCTCTACTGAGCCATATTCCCTCAAAGATCATTTATTGACGCTTCCATAATGCTTTACCTGTTCCTCCATTCCCTTTCCATGACTTGTTCAGTTTTGTGTTCAAAATCTTTGTTCCAACTTCAAGTGTTTGAAATTAATATTTTTTTTTCCCCTCAGAAATATTTGATCTCTGGCAGGGTTTATTTTTCCACTGAAATGTAAAGCTTAATCATTTTTCCCCCCAAAGATAGTTAAATTTTGCTTTATATTTTAAGCCAAAGGTGTTAACCTTTTGTGCTAAATTTCTCCCAAACATTTTCCTCTTAAGAGATGTTTTACTCCGTGTTGTTCCTCCAGAGTTGATCGACATATAATTCACCCCCCCCCCAATATATATATATATATATATATATATATATATATATATATATATATATATATATATATATATATATATATAAATATATATATATATATATATATATATATATATATATATATATATATATATATATATATATATATATATATGCAATAATGATCACAAAAACACTGATCAAAGTATGCAGAATAACCACATGTGAAAAAAAGAGAATGCTTAACGCGTTTTCGGCTAATTCGCCTTCATCAGAGCAAAGTAGAATGAAGAATTGGATCTTCATTCTACTTTGCTCTGATGAAGGCGAATTAGCCGAAAACGCGTTAAGCATTCTCTTTTTTTCACATGTGGTTATTCTGCATATATATATATATATATATATATATATATATATATATATATATATATATATATATATATATATATATATATATATATATATATATACACACACACACACACACACACACGTCAAGTGAATTACTTCTGTGATGCTTAGAAACCTTCTGCCAATATATATCTAGAATTGTATCCTGGTGACTCGTCCCTCTCTTAACCTTTAATTTTAGGCCATCAATATTAAGTTGTAATCAAAATTTCCTCCTAAGATGCCCCCCCCCCACAAGTATTAAACAAAAAACAGTAACTTCTCCTTACTTAAAAATATATTATATTGGGTCTTCAATACTATTTTTGGCATTGGCATACGCGTATCTTTTCCTAATGAGTCATTCATATTTATAGATATTTGGCTTTAACCCTAAATCAGTCTTCAAAAGTATTTAAATTCTGTCCATATTGACTTATGGTAATTGTTTACTGTTGCTCCAGAGAATCCTTCCCCTGAGAACCCCCCCCCCTGCAGAACCTTCCTCCAGTGAACCCAACCTCTGAGAATCGAACCTCTGAGAACCCTTCCCCAGGGAACTTTCCCCCGGAGAACCCAGTCCCAGAGAATCCTCTCCCCTGAGAACCTAACCTCTTGAGAACCCTCCCCCGAGAGAACCCATCTCCTGAGAAGCCAACCCCCTGAGAACCTTCCTCCAGAGAACTTAACCCATGAAAACCCTTCCCCTTGAGAATTCTCCCCAGAGAACCCTCCTCATTGAGAACCCTCCTCCTGAGAACCCTCCCTAGCCAACCCTGTTGAGAACCCTCTGCTGGGAACTGTCTCCCAAACAACCCTCCCCTGAGAACCCTCCTCCAGAGACCCGTCCCCCCAAAGAACCCTTCTCCTGAGACTCCTCCCACTAAGAACCTTCCTACAGAGAATCCTCTCAGAGAACTGGACAAAGAACCCTCCCACAGAGAACTAGAGAACCCTCCCACAGAAAACTAGTTAGAGAACCCTCCCACAGAGAACCAGCCATGAAACCCTCCCACAGAGAACAGGCCGGGAAACCCTCCCACAGAGAACCAGCCATGATACCCTCCCACAGAGAACCAGCCATGAAACCCTCCCACAGAGAACCAACCAGGCAACCCTCCCACAGAGAACCAGCCGGGGAACCCTCCCACAGAGAACCGGCCGGGGAACCCTCCCACAGAGAACCAGCCATGAAACCCTCCCACAGAGAACCAGCCATGAAACCCTCCCACAGAGAACCAACCAGGCAACCCTCCCACAGAGAACCGGCCGGGGAACCCTCCCACAGAGAACCGGCCGGGGAACCCTCCCACAGAGAACCAGCCATGAAACCCTCCCACAGAGAACCAACCAGGCAACCCTCCCACAGAGAACTGGCTAGAGAACCCTCCAACAAGACACTGGCCGGGGAACCCTTCCGCCCTTGCCAGTAACCATTTCATCAGATATATTTGATTATTATTTCCTTCCCACAGATTTTTTTAGTGTCCAGTCTTTTTGTGACCAGTCTTTTAGTGACCAATCTTTTAGTAACCAGTCTTTTTGTGACTACAGTACTGTAGAGATTTGACTCGGGGGGAAACCCCAGAGATCTTTAGCATTTTAAGCCCTAATCAACTTTCCCCAGATAAGATGGAGAGATACCATCAGTTCCCTCCCCCCACCCACCCTGAGATATTGATGTACATGTACTTTATTTTATCTCTTAGTAGAACGTGACCCGCCTCTCGCCCTTCCCTCCTTTGCACCTGTCTTGGCCCAGAGATCCTCACGACATCTGTGGGAGTTTTCCCATGATCCTAAGAAACGTTGATTTGTATCGGTCCGATTCCAGAAGGTTCCCCATATATACTTTTCACTTTCCCAGAAATATCATGTGAATGCTTCCTTCTTTCCTCTAGAAGTCTTGTCCAATGTCAAGTTCCCAATATTTGCATATTCAACCATCAAGTGTTGAATGGGGAATACAATTTTAATTCCTCAAAGCCCTAATACGGTAGTTCATTTCTCAAGACTATTTCCAGTTTAATGCCTAGAAAATTACCCAATTTGCCAAAAACATATATTTTCAGTATTCCCCATATTTTTCTTAACTTTTAAATGAAGCCTAAAAATTATTACAAAATTAGATTGTACTAAACTGATATTAGATTTTTTTTTAACGTTTAAAGTAAGCCCCATTACTCTAACTCCTTCCTTTTACATTACACAACATGATTCACTCTATAACAAGTAAAAGTCTACTACATGATACAATCTACTCAGAGCCATAATCAAATATATGATTCACTTTAGCCCTACTTATATTCTTCATGTCTCATTCTAACTTGTCCTCTTTAGTTACAAGACTCATACCTCCATTGTTTTCACCTACATAACTCACTATACTCCCAGTCATTTATACCTACATAACTCACTATACTCTCAGTTGGAATCACTCTCAGTACATGAATCACTTTCTCCCATCAAATTCATGCTAAATCACTCTTCCACAATCATATTAACTTACATGAATCTCTCTAGCCCAGCCACATTCATCCATTTCCTCTATCACACTCTGCCCTTATATATCTGATCTGAGCTTTCTGCTCAGTCCATCAAGATATTGTTGAGCAGAACATGTTCAGTGACGCGCACACTATGACTGCCCACATATTTACGTCAGACATGTTAACATGATGTCTGCTGTAAACACTCGATAATGTAACACTTGAGGGATAAACTATTGATCACATACAATACTTATATTTTATCTAGCTTCTAGCTGGAAAGTGGATACCAGAGCTGAGCCTTGGAGCATATATGGACTAGAAGAAGCGTAATAATAAACGATGGCACAAGCATATCAACATTTCAGTGATGGTGGCATTGTGTTTTACCTCTAAGTGCCCCTAATAGACGTGTTAAGGGTAGTTCTGTCATTTTTCACAGGTAAGGAATTATTTATTAAGGTTGATATTGACGTATTAATATATAAGCACTAGTTTAATGTGTAAAAAAAAATACAACTTTTAATGATCTTTTCAACAAGTTTTTTCTAGTGGCCACCTAACTTAAGCACAATTAATCTACCATAACTTCACCTAACTTGCCCAGAATGGTTAGTTAATATTAAGAGCAAATGTCATTAACAACTTTAATTCATAACTTCTTTCTTGTGACAACTACCTTTAGCATGCTTGCAGAAATAGAACAGTATAGAATGTTTGATAATAGAGGTTCTAAGGAATATCCAGAAGAATCTTCTTTCTTGCTTGATTACGAAAATATTAAATTATGAACCATTAGTCAGTCAAAGAATTTACTCAACAGAAGTTGTGATGTTTCAGTATTTAATTCGCTTGCACTATTTAGAGAAAATAAGAAATGTTAATGAGAAGATAATTCTCATGCATCAGTTATAGTAATATAACAGCCTGTCCTCAAAAGAATGGGCCGGTGAGCTCACAATGTTCATGTATAAATTATGGACCGTACCAGTGGATAATACTTCATATTTTGGACTTGAGATGGGCTTCATTCACTTCCAGCATTAAACGTAAACACGCCCTAAATCAACATAATCATAAACGTTGTCTAACTTTCAGTAGGCCTTTACTATGCATAAAGCCCTAATACGGAATAAAATTTATTTATATTTGATAAAAAACATTTCACCATATAAAATCCAAATTTTGATAATTACTTACTGACACAGTAAGAAACACGTGCTGTCAGTTGGTCGTCAGCTGTAACAGTTGGGTAGATCAGACGGTCACATAAGACCAATGGAAGTAAAGATAATTTAATATGGAACTTGATCATATAATAAAATGATTTTTACATGTAAAAAATTACGAAATAAGGGCATGAATCAGATACTGTAAATAAATTACAAGAATATTTATCACTTGTCAAAAAATACAGTACAGTTATGACTAGATATCAAAAGAATGTAACTATTACATTGATAACTTGTATTGATACAGTACTGTACTACTATATTCATGACTTACCTGTTATCTCCTTAACCCTTGCACTGCACCAGCCGACATATTAAGGAGTGTGCTGGGGCGCCAGCTGACATATTAAGGAGTGTGCTGGGGCACCAGCCGACATGTAATTTTGTTAGTATATTATAAGATTCAAAACTCCTATGCATACATGGGGGCACACAATTGCTTCCTCAGGCCTCCAGTAACCATCCCCCATCTTGAAAAACATCCTGAGTACAGTACCTCAGTTGCCTTCCATGAGCTTAGTAACGTGGCCTAGATTACTAAGCCATGGCATGTGTTGCCATGGCAACACATGTCATGAAGAAATGTTGTCAGGAATGTGTTGGGCAGCCATACTATGAGCCACTGAAATTTTAACATAGTTTTTAACTTATTAATTTTTAACATATTAACATCTTGCTTCTATGTTGGATTGGGGTCTTGAAGTGGATGGAATATAGTTATGTGTTAATTGGCTGTTGATGGCTGGTGCTAACTTTTTGATGTGTAAGGCCTCGCTGATGTCGAGTCTCCTGCTATCACTGTATCTATCGATGATTTCTGTGTTGCTTGTTAAGATTTCTCTGGTGATGGTCTGGTTGTGTGAGGAGATTATATGTTCTTTGATGGAGCCCGGTTGTTTGTTCATTGTTAATCGCCTAGAAAGAGACGTTGTTGTCTTGCCTATATACTGAGATCTTTGGGACTGACAGTCTCCAACTGGGCATGTGGAAGGCATAGACGACGTTGATTTCTTTCAAGGCGCTCTGTTTGGTGTCTGGAGAGTTCTTCATGAATAGGTTGGCCGTTTTTCTTGTTTTTGTAGTAAATTGTCAATTTATCTTCTAATTTTTATCTGTGGGGATAACGTTCCTATTAATAATACCTTACAGGACATTTTCCTCCATTTTATGAGCCATCAAAAAAAGTTCCTGTAAAACAGTCTAATAGGGGGTAAAAGTGCTGTGTTAGCTGACTCTTCTGAGATTGCATGGCGTTTCACCTTTCTATTTAAGACGTCTTCAACATAACAACATAACGTTATGTTGTTAAGCGCCATGAAGAGTCAACTAACACAGCACTTGTACCCCCTATTAGACTGTTTTACAGGAACTTCTTTTTGACGGCTCATAAAATGGAGGAAAATGTCCTGAAAGGTATTATTAATAGGAACGTTATCCCCACAGACAAAAATCAGAAGATACAATTGACAATTTACTACAAAAACAAGAAAACGGCCAACCTACTCATGAAGAACTCTCCAGACACCAAACAGAATGCCTTGAAAGAAACCAATGTCATTTATGTCTTGGCATGCCCACTTGGGGACTATCAGCCCCAAAGATCTCAGTATACTGTATAGGCAAGACAACAACGTATCTTTCTAGGTGATTAACAATGCGCAAACAACAGGGCTCCATATAATAACATATAATCTCCTCACACAACCAGACCATCACCAGAAAAATCTTAATAAGCAACACAGAAATCATTGATAGATACAGCGATAGCAGGAGACTCGACATCAGCGAGGTCCTACACATCAAAAAGTCAACACCAGCAATCAACAGCCAATTAACACTAACTATATTCTACCACTTCAAGACCCCGTACCAACATAGAAGCAAGAAGAGAATATACGCAATAATTCGTGTTCTGACTATGTAAAATTATCCTTACCCCATTATTACCCATTGGTTCATGTTCTATGTAAAATTATCTTTACCCCATTATTACCAATTTGTTCATGTTTTATCACCTCACCCAAAAACATTTATGTCATATCACCTCACCTAAAAGCAAATATAAGCATGAAACGGAGTACTCTACATAAAAATCTGTCTTTGAAAATGTGAGAAGTCTCTTACGAAACGCTTCTAGGCCATAAATAAACCATAAACCATAAATAAACCAGACCATAAATAAAAAATACAAAAATGAGCTTTGGAGAGTTAATTTTTCAATTACCCCCGACAGTGAAGAAAAACGTAAGAAATATTGAGAAGATTCGTGTTAGAATCATTAATCTTACCCTTTCAGTCATATACAACAATATATATTAGTATGAATAAATACAGTACATGGTGTGCATATATTTATACTCATGTATCTGTATATGTGTCTATGAATATTTTCAAAGTTATACATAATGAACACCATCTTTAACACACAGATACAACTTGTTAGAGCGAAAAACTAAATAAAGTGAGAAACATTGAAAATAAATAGACAAAGTTATTCCCATGCTGCAACTTGTCTCATTAAAAAAAAAAACTTCTCCTGGCCACTACAGTTCAACTACAAGAGGTAGAGATTTTTTACTTAAATTATTGTGCTTACTAGATGCTAATTAACAATACGCAATGAAAAAATACAATTTTTAGAACAATTTATTTTCAGTGCACCACGGGAATGTAATTTTAAAGGGTGCGCAATGCAGGGGTTAATATCAATCCGTGGTTATTGGCAAGTTCCAGTTCAACAGATATTTGTTAAATTTAGCTTAAAATATTTAAATACAGGTATAACAAATAACTAATTCATTTAATACTATAAATTAATCACAAAGCACACAAAAAAATGTCTGCTACCAGACACCATAAGCGCCTTGATTCTTATGCCCACGATCAGCTGGTGCCAAGGGTCACTGCACCAAAATAATGTTGCCTTCTAGCTCTTTATTTGATAAAAGGTCTTAGCTCTGATCCACACACATACAGTAAATATGATAAAAATAGGGCAGAGTCATAGCATTAAACTGCTGGCTGGAAAGGCAGGATCCAAGAATTAAAGCTAAATTCTGCAGGTACAAAATAAGAGAGTACAAATAGGTGAGCACACCCACACAAACTTGCAGTGACAGTGCTTTCTCATTCCACTGCCCTATTTAAAGGTATCTATTGCTAAATTTGTATCATTTGTTCATCTCAGTTTGACATGCCATGCTTTGGCTCACAAGTTTCATTCATGTTGCACTCCACTGCTGCAAATTATAGTCTATACACATTGTATAATAAGAAATAATGTCAAGTACGTTCTCATAAAATATTGGTATGCAAACTGTTGAAGAAATCCAACACTTTATGTAATGAAACACCAATTTCTAGATGAGTTCTGGTGCTCCCTGAAGCTGCAATGCTGATATAGTGCCCAACTACTAGACGCCATCAGTTGCAGAGTTCGTTTAGGCCTGCCTACCGGGGACCACGAGCCAGAACCTGGCCCCCCTCTAAAGAGGCACAAAGAGCAGTGGCACTATGATCAAATTGTCAGTGAATTTTAATCATGTCCGCTACTACTGGGGAAACACCTATAAAGTCAGCAAGGCAAAACAGACCACTACTGTTTATACAGAACTATTGATGCCTCAAATATGCCAAAAGAACTCCCAAAACAATGTAAACAAATGATCAAAAAGTTATGAAACTAGAGCAAGCTCATTAACCCCCCCCCCCTTTCCCCTCATTTGGGGGAAGGAGGGAGGCAGACTGGGTCAGCCAGCTGCTCCACACTCAGTTCTATGATGATGGTAAAAACCGCCTCAACTCGCTGAGGGCGGGGTGTCAGGGAGCCACCGGAGCTCACTTAGAAATTGGCATTTCATTACTGTATATTCAACATTAGTTTTCTGGGGGGAGCCACTTGTGGCTGCCTAAAGCTACCTACTCAAGGAGAAGGAAAACAAGGGGACTAATCAAGAGGAAGGAGCACCTCATATATCACACGAAGGATAAACCAGAGGCCGTGACACATGACTCAAGGCCACACAAGGCCAAGGAGGAACATTCACAAGACACCAGTCTGCCAGGACCCTGTTCAACTGACAGAACTCCCATGCCCAAATATTGGCCAAGACATATCAGCACCACAGCCAAAAGAGCAGCAAACTTATGAATGGCACAGGCACGAGGGTAGATCGCAGGCCAGCTAAACTGAATAACACTGCAGATGACCTGAGCCCTGGAAAAAGAGGAGCAGAGAAAAACCGGATCAAATCACAATGAGTCCAGTGAAGCAGAAGTGGCACAAAGGTTGTGGGGCATAGCCACCACTGGACAAACCACACGAAGCACCCCTGCTTGAACCAGCCAAGCAACAATCACCAAAGAACCCCTGGATGCAAACCGACACAGTCTTCACCTGAAAAGAAGAAGTCAGCTGCACATGAACGAAATGACCCCCTAGGGCTGAAGGAGGAGGGCATGAAGGACACCCACACTACAACTCTGTGTGGGGGGGGGAAGGGGAGGGAGAGAGAGGGGGAGAGGAGGGTCACAGAAAAACGGCCGGGTTCAGCACCTGAGACCAAGGATGGACTGGCCACCATGGAGCCAGAAGGAACCCCCCCTCCCCCATGTAGGACTCCAATTTTGCCAGGTCCTGGAGCAAGAGCTGTGACTGGGGGAAGGAGGTAAAGAAATCTTCACCTCAACCAGTCCAGCCAAAAGGCATTCATTGCTAGAGCCTCATAATTGGGGAATTACGAGGCTTCCATTTAAAAAGGAAGGTACTGTGACTAAGCCGACAGGAAAGAGTGAGGAAGAACTGAAGACCCAGAGAACCTTATTTAGGGCTGGAAAAGGTAGAATCAATTGGAGAAATGTGGCCAGTATGACAACCCATGAACACCCCCTCAAAGATGACTCGACGAAGACGAGGAGAGGGAGAACTAACTCCATGCCCAAGTTTGAAGGAGCAAATCCTGGAGCTGACCAAGTAACATTCTGAGCTAAATTGAGTCCTGACCCCAAAACCTTCAGATGCATCAGGGCCAGAAGCAACAGGATAATAAGAGGGAGGGTGCACCATGCCTGAAGGGAGAGGAAAGGAAGTATGGACAGAACCATGGTTGAATTAACCAACACCCCCAATTATGAAACCCTAAACACCAACTGGGGCAGCTCTGGGGCATCCAACTGGGCACACAACCCAGACTGCTGTAAAACAAAGTTCAAGCATAAAGCGGTCACTGTCTGAAAACCCTGATCATCATCACAAGGGTTTGCTAGGCGAGTAATGTGCAGAGAACAATTCCCACATGACTTTAGGTAGGTAGCATGGCAGAGGCAGAAAGGTATGCACATTGTCATGTGGCACAGACAAAGCACAACCCTTTGAACTCATTCAGAGTAAGTGCAGGTTTATTGGGGATATCCAATGGACCACTGAACCTGCAGGGATTTTCCAGGGTCTATAGAGAATGGCCTAGCAGGAATCCCAGGCACTAGGATCGCTATGCCAGAACACAGAGTAGGAAACAGCCTCTACCGTGTTTTTTTTTAACAAGAATGGAAGTCTCAATATAGAAAGAAACAAGGAAGTGTCAAATGGATACTTGAATGGGTATAAATAAGCCAATCCAGCTCACGGGAGGCTGAGGACAACCTCTCTGTGCCTCGGTTAGGTCGCACGATCCACAGTGTCCCCCACCAGTCAAAAATTCATACCTGACCCCAGGAAAAAATGAAAGGAAAAAAAATGGATTTACCTAGGGCAAGGACCACCACAAACGAGGAAGGCCTCTAAGGGAGTGAACACCGAATGTTCCAGGAAAGGGAACCCTGATAACACAAGAATAGTGCTTGGGAGCACACAGGAAAGAAAATCTTGTGTACATACAGCTTTAAGCACCTTATACTCCTGGCTCATGCAGCATAAACATGCATTGTAACAGTCACACATTCAAAATACCACCACTAAGCTGAAGCAGAATATAGGAATTGGAGCAAAAGAGAGGGGACCACACACACTACCATCAACAAGAACTGAGGGTGGAGCAGCCAGGTGACCCAGTCTGCCTCCCTCCTCCCCAAAAATGAGGGGGGAGGGGGGTGTGAATGAGATTGTGCTCGTTTCAGAACTTTTCGATCGTTTGTTTACACTGATGGGGAGAATGCTTTTGGTAAGTTTGAAGCATTGATATTTCCTTATAACTAGCAGTGGTCTGTTTTCTGTCGCTGACTTTGTGAGTGCTTTCATGGTGGTGGCAGACATGACTAAAATTCTCTGACAATTTGACCATAGTGCCACTACTCTTTGCACCTCTATAGAGGGGGCCAGGTTCTGGCTTGTGGTCTGTGGTAGGCCTACAATAACTTTGTAACTAATGGCACCTAGTAGTTGGGCACTGTATCAGCATTGTAGCTTCAGGGAGCCACAAGGAACTTCCCCCAGAAAACCAGTGTTGAATTCAATGAAACCTCTTTCTAGTGGATAACTCAGTATTTCCCCAAGCTACACACTGGCATACTTGTCAAACCTTCAGTATCAAACCAGGCTTTAATGATTCATGAGTACTTGCTTGAGACCAGTACCACAATCTGGTCCACTTAGGAAGGAAAGGGGAACCTAGGGTCTAGGATCACCACAGTAACCAAAACAAAAAGACCTTCAGAAAGGAATATTAAATAAAAAAACACAACTGCATTAATTACATCTCCAAAAACTATGTAAATAAATGCTACCGGGCCAAACAACCAGTTCATACCACTCTCTCGCCACCAGATGGTAACCCTGGCTGCTCTGGGACCCAGAACACTATTCCACAGTTCATTCATAACCCTGAACTAACATGAAGACAGGTAGGGTGAGAATGGGGAAATACAGAGGAAATCACCAAAACAGACGGGTAACCAGGGAAATCATTAAACACAACAGCAGGGGTCAGGAAACAGCGCAGCCATACTTGCCTCCAATGAGAGGCAAGTATGGCTGTGCTGCCATACTTGCCTCTCTACAGAGAAAAACAGAGAAAATCTACAGAGCAAAACTACAGAGCCTACCAAGTTCTGGGGAAAGAAGCCAGGTACTGGGAGTGCCTCATTAAACACACCACAACCTGGGAACATGTGACGAAGGAAGGGGTGTACCATTACAGACCAATACCAGACAAGATTATCACACTCCACTACAGAGCCATCCCTTCCATTGAACCTTGCAGAGGAGCAAAACTCATGCACTACCCATAATTGAGACCCCATTAAGAGGAGACATCTGAATTCCCCCTCAGGGAAAAGAACCCTAGTTGAAGACAAGGGCTACCAAGGAAGAAAGCCCTGACCACATGCAGCCAAAACAAATACTAATTAGGGCACACACAAAGTAGGGCACAGAAAATAACACAAAATACAAGGTGAAAAAAAGGAACAAAGTAGCATGGGGCCCTATTCTAGACAAAACCTAAAGGGAAGTCAACATGTAACCGAGAGATCTAGGTCTAGTAGAGGGACACAGGACTGGACAATGCAACACCAGGTGTATGAATGATGGGGTTGGCATCCTGGATCTCTAAGTGGCTGGAGTTGTCATCCTGGATCCCTAAGTGGCTGGGGTTGTCATCCTAGATCCCTAAGTGGCTGGGGTTGTCATCCTGGATCCCTAAGTGGCTGGGGTTGGCATCCTGGATCCCTAAGTGGCTGGGGTTGGCATCCTAGATTCCTAAGTGGCTGGGGTTGTCATCCTGGATCCCTAAGTGGCTGGGATTGGCATCCTGGATCCCTAAGTGGCTGGGGTTGTCATCCTAGATCCCTAAGTGGCTGGGGTTGTCATCCTGGATCCCTAAGTGGCTGGGGTTGTCATCCTGGATCCCTAAGTGGCTGGGGTTGTCATCCTGGATCCCTAAGTGGCTGGGGTTGGCATCCTGGATCCCTAAGTGGCTGGGGTTGGCATCCTGGATCCCTAAGTGGCTGGGGTTGTCATCCTGGATCCCTAAGTGGCTGGGGTTGTCATCCTGGATCCCTAAGTGGCTGGGGTTGTCATCCTGAATCCCTAAGTGGCTGGGGTTGGCATCCTGGATCCCTAAGTGGCTGGGGTTGGTATTCTGGATCCCTAAGTGGCTGGGGTTGTCATCCTGGATCCCTAAGTGGCTGGGGTTGGCATCCTGGATCCCTAAGTGGCTGGGGTTGGCATCCTGGATCCCTAAGTGGCTGGGGTTGGCATCCTGGATCCCAAAGTGGCTGGGGTTGGCATCCTGGATCCCTAAGTGGCTGGGGTTGGCATCCTGGATCCCAAAGTGGCTGGGGTTGCCATCTGGTAGTAAGCGAGTAGTATGAACCAGTATTTTGGCTCAGGTACCGTTTGTTCACATAGTTAGGGGAGCCTGATGGCTGAGTCGACAGCACTCAGGTTTCGTAGTCCTAAAGGTCTGGGATCGATCCCTGGCAGAGGCAGAAACAAATGGGTGGTTTCTTTTACCCTGATGCTCCTGTTCAGCTAGCAGTAAATAGGTACCTAGGAGTTAGACTGCTGCTACTGGCTGCTTCCTGGGGAAGCATGTGTGCGAAAATTAGGATTAAAAACTTGCCCAAAACGCTATGTGTGGTAATGACTGTACAAGAATATAAGAACTCTTGTACAGTATATATAAATAAATTAATTAAAAAATAAATAAATAAATAAATCAAATAAAAAAGTTAAGAATCAGCATTGCAAATGCAGTTGTCTCTTTTGGTTTCTTCTACCTCTCAGGTTGTCTTCTCTCTTAGTTACTGTGGTGATTATAGATTCCAGGCTCCATTTTCCCCTCTTAAGTAAACCAGGTACAGTACTGGTAGGTTTATGATACTGGTACTGGTAGGCACTTGTGTATCCTTAGAGCCTGGTGTGGACCTCAAGTTTGACACGTTAGCAGTGTGTAGCTTGAGGAGATACTGAGGGGGCCCTTCCAGTAAAAAAGTATTTTAGTTTTAAAACTTCTCTTAACAGCAACAGGCATGATCAAATATTTCCCCTAGATGATGATAATGGGTTTCTCTCCCAGAGGAAGGTAGACACTCACCAGCAAGATGTACATGGCCTCCGTGTCCTCGTCACTGAGAGCTTTTCAACATGTACGTGTGAAGCTGGCAACGGGTCGGTAGAGGCATGACCAGCAGGAGCATGTCCACCCACTCACCTCAACACTATTCACTCTTTATTGTTCATTCACATTCATTCATTATCACCTCATTCACTACTATATTGTCAAGCTCACAATCGTGACACATCATCTCACACACAAACACATGAAAAATTCACATTCTCATTTTCTCACTCTCACCCACTGTGCTCCACACCAGTTTATGTAGCTAATTACTAATGTTGAAACTATCCCCTTTCAATCTTAAACATATATACATCACCAATAGGTTGCCATCACCACTGATTTGCATCTGTCACATTCCTACTTAATTTTACCATGTCATTATCATCTTAATTAACTAATCATACTTACCTTTTATTATAACTAAAGTGCCATTATCAACAAGCAAATTTCCACCTGACCACCATCACCAAGTCTCAACACCATTCTGTCACCACAATGTCTCACCACCATCACCACACTTTGTCTCACCCCCATCACCACACTTTGTCTCACCACCATCACCACACTTTGTCTCACCCCCCATCACTACACCTTGTCTCACCCCCACCACAACACTTTGTCTCACCACACTGATTATCACTGGTTCTCAATAATTGCCTGTAAACTGGTGAATCATACAGTTGCACAATTCATCTTTCACTCTTGTCTGGTCATACTCTGCCTGCCACCTTCCTGCTTCCTGCTTCTCCTTTCTCCTGCTGTCGCGGGGAAGCAACCATGCTGACGGTGGTGTGGTTGCAGGACTACAAGGAGTTCATAGACGCGGAATGCTTGGTGCCGGCACCGGTGACGGAGGCGCCATTCCCGATAGAGCTCCGGCCGCTCAAGACCCAGGACGGGTCCCGGAACAACGGGGCGGGGCACGAGTTGGCCTCCATGGACTCCACCGACACCTTTGCCTCCTGCCCCACCCACCCCTTCAATTCCCAAGCCGACCTCACCGATGACCAGCCTAATAATAAAGATTCCAACCTCTACGTTAACCCACTTGATGCTGATGGCTACCAGTCACCCACTGCAGCTGCCGCCGCTGTTGTCCCCGTGGTTACTGGGCCCCGCACGCCCACACCACGAACCTCACCACGCCACCGGCCACTCCCACGCCCTCAAGGCTACACCACAGACTCCTTTGATGACACGCGGAGCACCGACAACCTCCTGGGAAGCAGCCGCTCCTCCCTGCAGGACTCTCCGCTGCCTAAACATCGCCGCGCGCGCTTCCAGGAGGTACGCCCCTTCCACCTACCATCTTGCCACGCCCATCTCACGCCCACGCCACGCCCACGACACCCAAAACACAGGCAGTCGGCAAGATACACCTTGCTGAAATGAATATAAATATAAGATTCATGAAATATACAACAACTTATAATACCTCGTTGTCTTGTGTTTTAAACAGTTTGCCTTTTGAAATATTTCTTCTTTTTGCCTGTAATCTATAAAAATTTTGTCTTTTACCTCTTTATTGACAAAAACAAAAGAAAAAGAAAATCTAATTTGTTACATTTGTGTGCAATTATAACACTCTGCCTGTGATTATTCCTGGTTATGCTCTCTCTATTTTAAAGATTTAGTTTGTCTTGGTGACCATTGCGGTTGATGATAATGCCTTGCCCACCATCACTTGGATTGCATGTCTGTTCTGCATGACTCACTCTTGTCAACACCACTTTATTTCTTCTAGTTGGTACCATACTTTAGTTTAGACACATCACTAACATTTTTAAGTAGGCTACAAATATTGGATTACAATTACAGTATGTATATGCTATATATTCTATAATATATATATATATATATATATATATATATATATATATATATATATATATATATATATATATATATATATATATATATATATATATTATATACTGTATATATATATATACACAAATTTTTGTACATAGTGGGAAAGGGTAATTAAAAAACTATGGCAACTTTCAAGAAATTAAGTTTTAAATCTGAATTTATAAGCTTTAATGTAGTCCTGTTTGCGGCTTTTTGCTACTAATGCCTCAAGAGCTCCTTAGCAACGAGCCAGCTCATGCTTATGCAGCTTTATCTTGCTTATACATTGTCAGCAAATCCCTACCAATACCAAAATTTACCCCTAGTATCTCCTTACTCCATCCTTCCTCCACTTAAAATTTGCATATGAATAATAAATCTGCCTCATCCCCACCATATTCGACTTCCTGGGCCATCCCTTCATTTCTTGCCCACATCCCAATTACCTGCTAATGCTCGTTTCCCCGACACATCCTACGCAAACCTTCCTCCCCCGACCACGTCCCATCCCGGCCCAGCCCGAGTGCCTGCAGCTGCAGTTCTGGGCGTGTGGTCGCCAGCGCTGTAGTGGTTCCTGGTAACGAGACTGGCATCGTTCCTTAAGAGACATTCTTGTTTACCTGCTATACAGTAAAGACTTGAGCTCAGTATGTATCATCCCTTCATCTTCCTCCCCTTTGCTGAGTTTTCTCTTCAACTGATTGCTGACCATTTAGAACTTTTTCTTTGTCTGTAATAATAATGGTGTTTGAGGGAAAAACCGCCCCAGCTGTTCTTGTAAATGATGGCAGCCTCAATCCCTCAGACTATTCTTATAGTATCTTTAATGTTATGTCTCATGATATTCTTGATTATTTTCCCATTTGTCTTTCAGTTTATGTAAACATATGCCGATAAAAAAAATTTACCACTTTTGTAAGATTATGAATCTTGTTTTTATATTCCCTCAAAGAAATCCTCTTGCAGTCCCCAACTATTGTTTGTTTGACCATCTTATACTGCACTGCCATTCTCTTGGTATTCTCCATGCTTAAAACATTTATGATGACACTTGTCCACTCTGAGGTATAGACCAGGATCCCAAATAACCCAGCTGTACACCTTCAGATGAGAGATGTGTAGGACTCAGGTGCAAGTCCCTGGTAAGCTACTATTGATTCTTGCCAGCATTTGATCCCTGTAAGACCCGTAAGGTATTGTTTGTAACTACTGTACGCCCCTGACTATAGTAAGCCAAGACGCTTCCCCAAGACTGAAGCTCCACTCCCTATTAACGAACAAGAAACATCCAGTACCAAGGTATACAAAAAAGTTGGTTCCCTAGACAGATCAATTCCACTTTTCCAGTAAGGAAGTTACATGCAGTGTCCAATAAGGAGGAAGTAGGGGTAGGTGTCGCTTGTGCTCTGCGCTTTGTATAGCTTCTAGCGCCTCACTGCCACCAACTCATGCAAACTTTTCCATCATGGAGTGCCATTCCTGCTCTTATTACCATAGATCCCTCATCTATATTCTTCCCAATGTATCAATAAACAAAAGTCAATGATTACAAGGCAAACAAATTTACTAATTGCCAGTTCATGATGGAGCAGCATTTACATGAGATTGGCAATGTGAGTGCGGGGTCACACACTCACTGTAGACACTCATGATGACTCAAACTGGGAGTCGAGCAAGAGTCATGCTAGGCTTGAGTATTTCTCCCTGGGTTTTGACCAGCACTCTAAGAGGCACACACGCGGCGCATGGCAGGCGTGACATATACTGCAAGTCATTCAGAACTGTCGGTGTGTGAGTAAACATCAGTGTCCAGGTAATACAATACTTTATTAACTCTGAGTCGCGTTTAATAGAGCATGCAACTTCATCTGAACTTCTGATGAGTTTTGAAGTAAAAATATATTTTTGTTTTATTACTGTGTTAATACTAAGTTATTTGTCAGAAGAATCTAGTTGAATCTCAGCAAATGGCAGCTGTATTAATACATTAGGAAATAACATCTATTTTATTTTACCTAGAAATTCATCTGCAAGGTGTTGATGAAGTTGAAATTCTCAAAATCCATGAGTATTCCTTGTGTCAGGTATATGATCAACAATGGTATGTGGAATATTCCTTGTGTCAGGTATATGACCAACAATGGTATGTGGAATATTCCTTGTGTCAGGTACGTGATCAACAATGATACGAGGAATATTCCTTGCATCAGGTATATAATAAAATTATTATATACCCGACATAAAGAATACTCCTTGCACTGTTGTTGATCATACAGTATATCTAACACATATGATCAATAATGGTATGAGGAATATTCCATGTATGAGGTACATGAACAACAACAGTACATGGAATATTCCTTGTACCACTGCTGATCATGTGCCTGACAAGGAATATTTCTTGTGTCAATATATGTTCAACAATGGTACAAGGAATATTCTTTGTGTCAGATATACGATCAACAATGGTAGTGTGCTCGGAAAGGATTGATCACACGAAAGCTTCATCAAGATGATCAACGTTTCATGTTTTCCGAACACACCGGAGATTAAACATTCTGGAAACTCGATTTGCCCTCCCCACTCCTCCATAAAGCAACAAATTCGCCAAGATGCCGAAGATTATTGCGATTTCATTGAATTCCGGCGTTGATATTGCGTTCCTTAGAAGAAATCAATCACTAATAACTTTCACTTCCCCTATTTTCAACTTATCCCTTGGAGTTCCAGACTGCGGTATAGACAACACGCACTGCAGTATAGACAACACGCACCCCGACACCCAACACCCATACAGCTCCACTTCACTAGAGCAGATAACACACTACTGTATTTGATTTTCAAACTTGCTTCTGATATATATTTGGAAACAAAACCATCAACAATAATAAAAGATTAATTGTAAAATTTATTTGCTTTGTATTAATGTTATAAAAAATTTGCAACTAAAAATATTTATTTTAATTCAGCATTCGTTTTGATTATACGGTATAGTATAAAGCACACAATTTATTAAGAAAATGAATTAAAAAACTGAGCAAGTTTGAGAACATTTTAATTAATTCTGTATTTCCCTGAGGACTGAAGATTTGGAGAAGAATTCTGTTTCTAAACAGAATGCCTATATATTTTGTATATATAATCCTAGTCACTTAGATGGAAGTCAGGCCTTCTATCATTAGGTTGTGGTTTAATCCTCCTATGATGAAGTCGGACAAGATGCTTTCCTTCATCATATTGTGGATTACAGTATATACATACTGGACTGTACAGTATATTGAAATTTTATTTATATAATATATATATATATATATATATATATATATATATATATATATATATATATATATATATATATATATATATATATATATTATATATATATATATATATATATATATATATATATATATATATATATATTTATTTGAGCAGCAGGTGTTCCTTTAAACTTATTTGGTTAAATATGACCGCATTGCTAGCGTTGATAATCTTATTGTACACTATAACCTTCCTATGCTTTTAACTACTTTCTTACTCTTGGGATTAAGAAAAGCAATCAAGGTACCAAAATTCATTATAAAGAAACTAATAATTGAAATGTATATTTTCTACAATGTTTAGTTCCACTCGGGAACATCTTCAGGTAAGGAATGAATATACAAGGTGCCACTGTATATCTTAAAGATGCAGGTTACAAATAAGATTGTTGGATTTTGTACTACTAACATGCTAGTAGAAAATACAACAATCCTGGCATCCACCACTGAAAAGAGAACACTGCAAATACTGGAAGCTATACTCATAAAAGAAAAAAGACCCACCCTAAATATACAGAGTAATGACTTCGATACCTTGCCTACGATTAAATCCAGACCTCACCATACAGCACCGGATAACGACATCTCTACCGAGTTCTCTCCACCCACCGCCTTACCCAGTGTTTGATGGGCATGCATCCCCATTATTTCCCTATTTTTTCACCTTATCCCCTCCACACAACTTCACCTCTTTCACATGTATATTTAAGATAAGTTTGCACCTGGAAAATTCATTCCTCACCAGAAGATATTCCAGAGTGTAACAAAACGTTGTAGAAAATATATCCTTCAATAATCATTAAAGTTGATTGATTGTAACAATTAGTAACTTGATTGCTCTTCTTAATCCTGAGAGTAAAAAAACAGCACTGAATGTAATGAAATACCATTTTCTGGGTGACTCCCAGAGAGTCCTTGGATCTATCTAGGCTGATATGATTATCCCAAACTTATAGGGATCCCTAGGTCCTCGGTATGCCTAGGAGTTCTAGGCCTACCGGTTACCATGAACCAGAACCAGGCCCCCTCAGAGAGGCACGACGAGCAATGGCCTATAGAATTGCACATGTGATTTTGGAGCATTCTATATCTGCCATCGACCAGGACAGGCACCCAGAAAGGTAAGCGCCCCAAAACAAACCCATATCCTGGTTAAAAATTATGAAAATAGACAAACGAGTAGACATAACTCCCCAAATGAAAACGAGCAAAAAAGCATGACGTCACATGAGCCGTGCCGTATATCTGCGCAGCTCCGCCTCCCCAGGAGTGGAAAGGGGGAGCCCCAGACCCTCGCGCCAGATCCACGCCATAGTTCTGAGGCTGAATATCAAAAAACGCGAAAACCGCCGACCGGAAGGAGGGGTGCCGAGGAGCCTCCGGGACTCACCCAGAAAATGACGTTTCATTGCATTCAACGCTGATTTTCTGGGGGGAGCCCCTACAGCTCCCTGGAGCGACTTCACCAAAGACGAAAAAAAAAAAAGGGGGACTTACCCGGGAAGCAGTCAGTGCTCACATCTCAACCCGAAGTCGAGATAACTGGCTGCAACCGCCGACCCAAAGCAACACAGGCCCGACTAGGCCCAGTTACGTTAACAAGGCAGCGTGCAGCCAGGACTCTGTTTGACCACCAAAAACCCTGTGCCCAAATGTCAGCCCAGGACATGTTAACAAAGACGGCAGCAAGAGCAGCAAACTTACGAATGTCATGAGCACGGGATAGACCACTGGCTAGACCGAAGAACCCTGTGGACGACCTGAGAGACCCATACCCGCGAACAGGGAAGAAGGGAAACCGGATCAACCCAAAGAGTGTCCCCGGACACAGAAGCCATGGCGCGCAATTAACGGCGGAGGGCCGCAACTGGACACAACACATGACACAAGGACAGGAGCATGACAACAAAAAGTGCAGGATACCTACAAAGAGACAAAAAGAAAAGGAATGGCACCAGCCAGCAAAATCTTATACCGCCGCCGAGACAAAGCACGCAGGTGGGACACTATCAACGAAGCCACCTGGTCACCAAACAGATGGTGAGAGACTTGAGTCAAATGTACCAGACTAGAAGACTCGAGGAGAAGACCGAACCAGCCCCTTAACGGACTGGACTGAAGATTAGAAAAGAGGCGGAGCCGAGGAAAACCCTGGGTTCGGACACCGAACAAGCAGCGCCCAAAACCAAGGCTGGCAAAGAACCAGAAGGAACGTCCTCCAAGGAACCAGGAATCCGGCAAAGGAACAAGGAAAAGGCTGTAGCCAAAGTCAGAACCCGAGTACCCCCTGTCCCAACAAAAAAGAACAGTAGGAGCAGGAGTGGGTGATTGGAATCTACAGCCCCCAGCAGACATTGCAACACAGAAGCTGGTAGTGACATACAAGAAGATGAAATATGCAATGAAAAGACTAAAATTACAACCCAAGCACCAGTAGCTAGGGACAAGAGAGTATAATCAAGATGATAAATGAAAAAGACCGAGGAAGCAAGTGGTAACGAAATATACACGATCAAGCAAGCATACACACACACTCCAATGTATATACAAGAGTGCAGCCAAGTACTGAACGTCATTCAAAGAAAGAGTGTCCTGAAGCAATGACTGAGGCAACGAATGAGTGTCCAGATAGCACTGACTGAGTCAATGAAGGAGCATCCAGATAGCTATGACTGAGGCAAGGATGGAGCGACCAGAGAGCATTGATAGAAGCACATAGTAAGGTCACGTTAAGATGCATGCAAAGTGGCCAGTCAACTCACTACAAATAACATCCAACACTCATCCAAACACCGAGAACCAGCGCCTGGCAGACAGTGTTACCAGACCGTATACTCTCACCTGTAGAGTGTAGACACTATCGTGTCACAACACAGATGAGCCATGTAATAATCCGGGAGCATCGCTAGTGGATTATGTCCAGAGTTGCATGAACAGTAGAAGAAGATGAGGCATAGTGTAAAGGCAGAGGCGGCGTCACTCCTAGCTACCCCACACCCGTAAGCGGAGAAGATAACTAGATAGTTCCCCCATATATAAAATCCAGAACTCCCCCAGTATCTAGGGGCTATGAGCGAGAGCGGTGTATAACCCATGAGAAGGACACGGAACCCCAAGACATGTTTACACCGCCCAGAAACAAAACAATCACCCACGGCATGTGTGCCTGAGTACCGAGCTGCACCACCCGTCTTTCAGGGAGGGCGCCTACAAAGTGTACAGAACAACTACTAGTAATGTCGAGACAGGATGGAGAGAAGATGTAATTAAAAACGTAGTAGATATAGGAACGAAAAACAAGGAGTACGGAAGAGGACCAACGAGTCCTACATAGGACTGGAGGTAAGCCTCACCGGAAGACAACAAATGCTTCAATAATATGGGAAGTATCGAATATCTCCCCGAACCTTCGAGACCCCCGAGAAGCATGGAAACACACATGGGCCCAGTGGCATCCATGACCAATGGTCATGCAGGATCCCAGCAGGAGCAGGAAGGGGCAACACCCGAAAGTGCCCGAGTCTTAGAAGCCTCAAAACTCTGCCCTGACCCCGAAGCCCTCAGATGCTTAGGAGCCATAAGCAGGGGGGGGGGGGGGAACCGAATGAACCACAGCAGGGAAAGAACAAGGGGGCGTGGACTGAACCAAGGCCGATTCAACCATCACCCCCAAATCTGGGTCCCTATAAGCAAAACGGGGCAGCCTCGGGGCATCCGGGGATGCAACCGACCTAGGACCTTGCAACCTAAACCTATTCTGCAACTCGCGAGTCGCCTACACCCAAAAAATGTCATCAAGAGAATGGGTGAATTGAGTCACATACAAGCAACAAAGCTCACAGGAATCTGGGCCGAAGGTGTCAATGACCCAACAGGCAGCATGATGGAGGCAAAGACAATGAGCATTGCCCTGAGACAAGGGGACAGAGCAACCCTCAAACTCGCACAAAGCGAGAGGGGACTCAGGGATCACATCCATCGGACCCGAGTGCCTCTGCGGGGTTTCCCAGGGCCCCTAGACTGGGTCTGTTAAGGGTTATCCCAGGCAGGGTACTGCTAACCGATGCCCTAGCTACCAAACAACACTGCTAAAGCTGAACCCCCGGGACGTGTCCACTCACGAGGGTGAAGCAGGGGGTACCACCAAACAAGAAGCAAACCCTAATATAACAGGGGGTAGTAGACACCAAGGCAGACCCCCCCTTTCCCACCAGGCAAAACACAAAAATAAAAGAAAAACCTCATAAGAGGACAACGTTCCCAGAAAGAACAGAGCCGGCCGCTTTTATGGGTGAAAACTAGCTGCACAGTACCCCATGCCCCTACTAGTGCAAAAACTACTACTTACCCTAAGGTAAACAAAGGTGAAAGGCCTTCAAAACACTCGGGGCGGTCAATTGCCAAGCAGCAAAAGACCAACAGAGGAATATCCAAGGTGACCAAGGTAGAAGAGAACCCCAAGCCCCTAGGGCGGTACTTACAAGGCACTTAGGGAAGGGAGCCCCAAGCGCATGCAGCCCAAGTACCAAAGAATATTACTACTAGCTTCACGCCACTGTAAGAGCAGTACTGAACCAAGGCACAGCACAACAAGAATATGGAGCTGAAGCCACTCGATCGTTGTGCCTCACACTTACCGAAGAACTTGGATGTGGATTGCCGGGGCTGGGGTCTGGGGCTCCCCCTTCCCAAGAGTGGGAAGGGGGAGCTGTGCAGACTTGCGGCACATCTCATGTGACGTACTGCACGTCACATGAGATGTCATACTTGTTTGCTCGTTTTCATTTGGGGAGTTCTATCCACTTATTTGTCTATTTTCGTCGCTTTTAAGCAGAATAGAGGTTTGTTTTGGGACGCTTACCTTTCTGGGTGCCTGTCCCGGTCGATGGCAGATACAGAATGCTCCAAAATCACACATGCAATTCTACAGGCCATTGCTCCTCATGCCTCTCTGAGGAGGCCAGGTTCTGGCTCGTGGTCTCCGGTAGGCCTAGGACTCCACCCACGTCGACTGGTGCCAAAGTTAGGGATAATCATATCAGCCTGGATAGTTCTGGGAAGCCGTATGGGTTCTCCTTAGAAAAATAGTTAAAAAACATAGAAAGCTTATACTAAAAGTCAATAAATGCCAGCAATGCAGTCATATTTAACCACATACAGTTCATACATACATTCATATATACACAGAATAATAAAAAACAGAGTTGAATGTAATGAAACACCATTTTCTGGGTGAGCCCCAGAGGCTCCCTGCAGCTATCGGGCTAATGTAATGCCTGCCCGAAATGCTGCGCGTACTAGTGGCTTTACAAGAGTGTAAATACTGTACTATCCAATGTATTCTCACAAACCCAATGTACCTTCTTGTATTTATATAAATAAATAAATAAATAAATGTGTGATATATTAGTCCGGGACATTAGCTATGGAGTTCGACCTACCAGGAACCATGAGCCAGAACCTGGCCCCTTCAGAGAGGTTTCAGGGAGCAATGGCCCTAGAAAACCCCCTGTGGTTGGGGGTTTTCCTTATCTGCCATCGACACCCGGAAAGGTTAGCATAACAAAACAAACCCCACATGGTAAGAAACTAACAACTAAAACCGAACAGAGAGATAGAACTCCCGTCAATCCCAAGGAAACAAGCAAACATCACACTCCACCACCGCGCCACTCGTCTGCGCAGCCTCCAATCCCCGAAACGGGGGATCCCCGGATCCCCTGCACTGGCTACTCAGACATCTAGTTTGGAAGCTAAGAATCTAAAACAGAAAAATCACCGACAGGAGGGAGGAAGGAAGGGTTGCCAGGGAGCCTCCAGAGCTCAACCAGAAAATGGCATTTCAGTACAGTATATTCAATGCTGGTTTTCTGTGGGGAGCCCCTATGGCTCCCTGGAGCTACATAACCAAAAATAAGAAAAAAAAGGGACTTATTCTGGAGGTGGCTGCCACAAACCCCTCGACGCGAAGTCGAGACAACTTTCTGCAACCTGCGACCCAAAGCAACAAAGGAACACCCAGGAGCAGGAATATTAACCAAATAACGGGCAGCCAGGATCCTGTTCGACCTCCAAAATCTCTGCGCCCGAATATCAGCCAAAAGCACATTGCCAAACACGGCAGCCAAAGCAGCAGCGATTCTAACGTCATGGGCATGAAGATAGACCACAAGCTGGCAAGACTTAATAACCCTGCAGACGACCTGGAAGACCCGAGCCTTGGAACAAGGGAAACCGGATCAACCCAAAGCACACAGATAATGACAGAGAGCCGCAACCGGACACAATACAGGATGTACCCCCGGCCTGACCAACCAAGCATCAATGACCCAAGGACCCCCCCGGAAAGCAGCAGTCTCGTTCTTCGCCATAAAAGGAGAAGGCTGCAAACAAACAAACCTACCACCAGGACTGAAAGAGCAGAAACCCCTGCACTGGAGATGAGCATGAAGCTCCCCAACCCGAACCCCAAAGGCTAATGTCAACAAAAACAGAACCTTGGAAAAACAATCTCGAACAGAGGGGGGGCCACCACAAAATGAGGAGAGGAAAGATAGAAGAGCACCCTGTCCAAGGACCAGGACGGCTCAGGCGGCGCATGAGCAGGCCGGAGGTGAAACAAAGCACGAGAAAGCTTTCGGAACGGGGCAGAGGAGACATCCACCCCAAACACAAGCTGGAGTGGCTCAGCCAGCACCGCATGATACGAGGCGACAGTATTAGGCATTAAACGACGGTCCTGAAAAAGCCAAGATAGAAAGGACAAGACAACCCGATGCGAAATAGAAAGCCTACGAAATGAGAGAAAATGACAAAAAGAATGCCAGGGAACTTCATACTGTCGCCAAGACGAAGCTCTCAGGTAGGATACCATCAATGAACCCACCCGATCACCATACAAATGGTGATAAACTCGTATCAAAAAGACCAGATGCAAAGAGCAGAGAAGAAGACCGAACCAGCCATGTATCGGACTGGACTGACCTGCTCAAAGAAGAGGTGGAGCCGTGGTAAATGCCCTGTATTCAGACACAGAGCAAGCGGCGCCTGAAATCAAGGCTGGGTCGGCCACCAAGGGGCCAGGAGGACTACTCTTCCTGGACAGGACTCCAACTGAGTCAGAACCCGAAGCAACAGTTGGACTAGGGGGAAGAAGTACTGTACAGGTAACCCCACCTTGACCAGTCCTGCCAAAAGGCATCCACCACGACAGCCTCACAGTCGGGAAGGGCGCCAAATATGTCAGGAGACGCCAAGATCACGCCGACATGAAGAGGTCCCCGTCCAGGAGTCCGTATGTCTGGCAGAACCAACTGAAGGAGTCAGCGTAGACCATCCATTCCGTGGACAAAGGAATGAACTGAGACAGGCCGTCTGCCAGGACGTTGGACACTGGACACTCCCCGGATATGAACCGCACAGAGTGCCAAACCCCGAGAAACCAGCAGACGATCCACTCGAAGCGACCAGCCCCAAAGAGGCAAGGACCGAAGAGACCCCCTGTGGTTCAGGCAATGAACCACTGGAGAACAGTCTGAATGGAGCCTGATGGTCGAAACTTGAGCAACCCAAACCCTCCGAAGTGAAAACCAAACTGGTGCGAACTCCCTCATTGTGCTGTGAGCCTGACGGAAAGACAGACCCCACCGCTCCTGGCTGACCTGGTGAGCACTGGTCACAAAGTCCCAGCCAAGAGACAAAGCATCCGTGAATACATCGAGCGAGGGGTTTGGGTAGGCGCCAAGGCACTGAACCCTGAAAACCCCGAAGAGAAAGCCGGTGACGCAGCAACCGACGCAAGGCCCCTGGAGGACGAGCCCAGTGATCGCAAGAGAAGCGGAAGGGCCATCCCCAAAGGAACCAGAACAGACGCCGAAGCCAAACCGGCCTGGCAGGTAGACCAGCACGGCAAAGTTGAAACTCCCGCACAACTGCTTGAGCAACTGCCTAGTCACGCGGGATTCCCCCCCAGAAACAGCAGAAAGTGGGACTGCAGCCGCAGCAACGCCTCTGAATGGAGAGACAAGGAAGTGGTCTGAGAGACCCAATTTTAAGACCCAGCCAGGTCCGAACTTGGGACGGACCAGATGGGACTTTCTCCAGTTCACCAGGAACCCGAACCCGGCGAGTTGGGAAAGAACCAAATCCTTGGTGAGTAGACAAGCTGAACAACTGGGAGCCCACACCAGCCAGTCGTCGAAGTGGGCCAGGACCCGAACGCCTAGCAGTCATAAACGAACCACCACGACCTGGGTACGATGCGTGAATACATGAGGTGCCAGATTTAAGCCAAAATTAAGGCAATGAAAGTGGTAAGTCTGATGCCCCACCACAAAACCTAATCAATCCCTGAACCCTGGATGAATAGGAATGTACCAATATGCATCCTCAAGGACCAGGGACACCATCCAGGCACCCTTCTCCAGGAGAAGCCAAACCTGAGACAGAGTAGTCATCCGAAAGGAGGGGCAAGGAATCCAGGGGCTCAGACGGGACAAGTCCAGAATGAACCGCAGATCCACACAGTCCTGTTTCGGCACTGAAAACAGGCGGGAAACCCACCTGAGGGACAGGGTCGTTTTAACCACATCCAAGCGCACCCATTCCAAGATGACCTGACGAAGCACAGGGGAAGAAGCCAGCCCCAAATCACCCGAAAGAGGAGGAGGAGCCGCTCAACCTCACCACAGGTCGGATGACACGACCAAAAATGGCCACAAATTGTGGGACCAAGCACAAGCAAACAGAACAAGCTTTCCTTCCTCCCATTGCCCTGTCAACGGGGCGAACCGCAAACAGAGCGATCACTGCGCCAACCAGACGATGCTGGCTCTGAAGGCAACGTCGGCTCAGAAACTGGCACCAATGACCCACCTCGACCAGTGGAACCCCGAGCCCTAGCACAACCCTTCCGAGAAGGTCGAGAACGGCCG
This sequence comes from Procambarus clarkii, assembly GCF_040958095.1. NCBI lineage: Eukaryota > Metazoa > Arthropoda > Malacostraca > Decapoda > Cambaridae > Procambarus > Procambarus clarkii. The sequence continues at coordinate 33,866,862 of NC_091192.1, forward strand.
CCCTGGAGAACCAACAAGTCCGGCCATAGGACAACTAGATGAAACCACCTGTGACGTGACCGCACTGCGTGAATCTGCATGACCGCAGCCTCTGCAAACAGCAAAGGGCAAAATGGAGACAAAAACCTAAGAACCAGGGCCCAAGCAGATCCCAAAGAGAAGGCGAGCACAGCATGACGGCATGCAAGGGGAGAATCAAAGAATAGAGACACCGCCTCCTTCAGGATAGGCACAAAGAGCTTCAACAGTGTGGCCAATGCCCTAGCCGCCGAGAACAACACCCCAGATGAAGACCCAGCACTCAACGCCTCCACATCCTCCTCAAGCGAGGCAGAAGACAGTTCGAGAAGGGAAAAGAAGCATAAGACTGAAGCCAAATGCCCATGGGTGCACAAATGCTCCACAACCAAGGAGACTGAAAGGGAAGGAGCCTGCACGTGCAGCTGCACAAGGCCAACATCCTGAGAAAGCACAGGGGTGAACAAGCATGCATTAAGTTGCTCAAACTTGCCCCCCCCCCTTCCCCAAGCAAATCTGCTGAACAATAGGCATTTCTCACTACTCAAGGTATGGAACCGACAGAATCCATGACACGCCCCCCAACAAAAAGAAAGGGCAATCTGCCAGCCAGGAAGACTCCAGAACCTCCAAACATACCCAAAATAGGGAAGAACTGAACTCAAAAGAGGACGGATCCATAATAGAGGCAGAATCCAGGTCTCACAGGAGGTATGCAGCCAGAACCTCCCGAACCTCCCTGGCGGAGATACAAGAAGCAGAAAACCTCCGGAAAGACAGGGCCGAGGTACCCAAAGGGGCCCGGAAAGGAACCAAATCATATAGGGAAGGGGGTAAGAAAACCCCCTCCCCCTGCAACAATAAACCCTGCGAAGAAGGCACTAGTACCCAAGCGAGGTTAAAGGGAAACCCAAGGGCCCCAGGGTGCCTCCTACCCAGCCCCGAGATCCCCCAAGTCGGGACCCGGAGCAGAGCAGTCCTCCTTACACTCTACTCCTGAAGAAAAGGCAGAGTCCAGGGGAAAAGCTGACAAGAACACAGTAGAGGTCGCCACAAAGACAAAACACCGCTAAGGAATTCAAGGCCAGAGAAGTGTACACCCTGGACAACATTAGCTGATGAACTGGATGTCTGAGTAGCTGGCGTAGGGGTTCCGGGCTCCATCTTCCCCCTCTCGGGAAGGGGAGGGCTGCACGAATGAGCGGCGCGGTGGTGAAGTGTGATCTTTACTTGTTAGCTTGTTTCCTTGGAATTGACAGGAGTTCTACCTCTAAGTTCAGTTTTAGTTGTTAGTTTCTTACCATGTGGGGTTTGTTTTCTTATGACTACCTTTCTGGATGCCTAATCTTGGTCGAGGGCAGATAGGGAAAGCCCCCAACCACAGGAGGGTTTTCCAGGGCCATTGCTCCCTGAAACCTCTCTGAAAGGGTCAGGTTCTGGCTCGTGGACCCTGGTAGGTCGAACTCCACAGCTAATATCCCAGACTAATATATATCACACATTAGCCTGATAGCTCCAAGGAGCTGTAGGGGCTCCCTACAGAAAAGCAGCATTATGACTATTGTTAATTTTCTTATAGATATTTTCCATTCTACATATATACCTTCTACCATCTAGACTCAGTATTGGTTCCCAAACTGGGAGCCACGGCCCCTTGGGGGGCCTTTTTTTGCAATAGGTAAGAGGGCCATAAGTTGAGGCAGTATACAAGTTATGATACCAAAGGGGAGGGGGGGAAAAATAACCAGCTGGTGGAGTGAGCTCACAGGATGCTAATATTTTATTAATATTGAGTGTAGGAGCCATTAATAAGGATGCTATATGAAACAGGGGGTAATGACCATAAAAAGTTTGGGAACCACTTCATTAACCAGGCTGTGATTCATTTGTCAAGTTATGAGAAGCCATGCCCAACAGCCTTGTTGACCAGTCCAGCAACGAGGCCTGCTCGAGGACCAGGCTGTGGGGACGTTGAGCCCCAAAATTACTGTATTGTAAGGTAACCGCAAGGTTACCTTGCCTTGCCTTTCTAGGTGAAGAAATACAAAATCACTTAATCTTTCCACTGTATTTCTTTGATGTTTCATCAACAATGTGGCATCTTCAGGAATATATGCTTTGATACTAAGAACCCAGGTATACTAATTTTACATGAAAAAACATAGACAATTACGAGCATGGGTACACCTCTCCCTACGATTAACAAGTCTTTAATCAATGAGACCAACAAAAGATCAGGCAAGGTGATTGCTACCTAACTCCAGTTATTGTCTACCAGGTCTGTTGTCTACCTTCTGGATCAATGGAGGGTCATCAAACAACTGTTTGCTCAAAGTCGAAGTCACTTTAATGTTAATTACTGGTGTCAGCATTCGAATGAACGTGGCCTAAAGTGTACAGCGCCTTCTTCAATCATCGTTGCATCTGATTATTGTAGTGTCCCTCACTATGTCCTGGTGATTCAGGATGGTGTTGAGTCGAGAATGATGTTGCTTAATTTCACCTTGCAAATAAAGTGTAGGACATCTACTCAGAGTATTTATTCACGGCGTTTCCAATACAGCATACTTTTCAGAATGCACAGTATCCAGAAGTGCACTTGCATTTATATACAGTACTACTACATTAGTACACTTCAGTTTGTCAGTCAGAAATATTATTTCTCATGATGAGGGAAGGTGTACAAGGGTTGTTATAATAAATGATAGGACAAATCCTTGCATTTTCACTGCATGGTTTAAAATTCCTGTCAATTATATAATGTATAACCTTTTCATCCTTCATATAGTTGAGTGAGTAAATGTATTTTCAGGATACACTTCAATGTCTTTCCTTTTGGGCTGATTATCCTCTCCCTGGGGGGCCAATTATTCCTAGTCAAATTGCAACTTAGTTTCTTATTAATGATTTTGTCTTTCTGTACTGCTGTAATCGTTATTCACGATAATTTGGTGGATTCCTTCGAGTTCATGGTGCAAGAGCTACCAAGAAGAGCATGTATGTATTGCACGACCTACGGATGTAGGTCGTGCATGCAGCCCGAGTACTGAAGAATCACTCCTGGCTCGCACACCCTCTATAAGACAGCCACCACGCCACAAGGCACGGAGCTGAGACCAACACCGGAGCCAGAGCTCATGACTTCTGCCTAGCGCATCAGCCTCAGAACTGAGGTCTTGGGTTGCCGGCGTGAGGGGGTTATCTTGTGATGATTTCGGGGCTTAGCGTCCCTGCGGCCGAGTCCTCGACCAGGCCTCCTTTTTGTTACACCCCCCCCCCCCCCAGGAAACAGTCCATAGCAGCTGTCTAACTCCCAGGTACCTATTTACTGCTAGGTAACAGGGGCATCAGGGTGAAAGAAACATTTTGCCCATTTGTCTCCGCCTCCACCGGGGATCGAACCCGGAACCTCGGGATTACGAAGGGGTCTGGGGCTCCCCCTTCCCCTTCTCGGGGAGGGGGGAGCTGCGCAGACGGCGGTGCAGTGACGTGATGACATCATGCTCGTTAGCTTGTTTTTGTTTTGGGAGTTCTGTCCACTAGTTCATCTCTCAGTAGCAATTTCTTAACCATAATAGAGGTTTGTTTTGGGATGCTTACCTTTCTGGGTGCCTAACTCGATCAAAAGAAGACATAGAATGCTTCCAGCCACATGGGGGTTTCTATAGGCCATTGCTCCTTGTGCCTCTCTGAGGGGGGACCCAGGTTCTGGCTCATCGTCCCCGGTAGGCCTAAGAATTCCATACACATGACTGATGCCAAAGTCTGACATTAGCAGTATCAGCCTGGATAGCTCCGGTGAGCCAAAGGTGCTCCCTCCAGAAAATACAGATTGAGTGATTTAGTGTTTCTTCATCCTTTATATGGTAGACGGTATTTACATTGAATGGAAAATATCCATAAGAAAATGAACAATAGTCACAATGCCGTTGTGCTTAATTACATGTGTATTAGAGAAAACCTGCTCCTCCAAATAAATATAAATATAAATATAAATATATATATATATACTGTATATATATATATATGTCGTACCTAGTAGCCAGAACGCACTTCACAGCCTACTATGCAAGGCCCGATTTGCCTAATAAGCCAAGTTTTCCTGAATTTTCTCCAATTTTTTTCTTATGAAATGATAAAGCTACTCATTTCATTATGTATGAGGTCAATTTTTTTCATTGGAGTTAAAATTAACGTAGATATATGACTGAACCTAACCAACCCTACCTAACCTAACCTAACCTATCTTTATAGGTTAGGTTAGGTTAGGTAGCAGAAAAAGTTAGGTTAGGTTAGGTTAGGTAGGTTAGGTAGTCGAAAAAAAACATTAATTCATGAAAACTTGGCTTATTAGGCAAATCGGGCCTTGCATAGTAGGCTGAGAAGTGCGTTCTGGCTATTAGGTACGACATATATATATATATATATATATATATATATATATATATATATATATATATATATATATATATATATATATATATATATATATATATTATGCAGTATTTATTAATTCAAATTATTAAGAATTTAAGAATTAACAAGGCTAAATAAACTACTCCGACTACTTCAGATCAAGGGCACAATGCTGAAGATGTTTGAAGAATAATTTCCGGTATTGTTGGCAATGCACCAGCTGATCAGAGCAATCTAAGGTGGTTAGTGATTAACCTGATTCTGCATCAAATGATGCCTCTTGACAGCCATGATCAGCTGATGGACCGCTCTACTGGCCAATATAAATCTCAAACATGTCCAGGTCTTAGGAAACACAGACAGCACAAAGCACTGACCTTGGTGGCTCACCCACTCATGTTCTCCCTAAAACTAAAAAGACTTCTTTTCTAACTGAACTTTCTCCTTTCATGAAATAGAATGTAGAAATGATGATTTCTATCACCCCAGCTTCCATTAGAAGGCGGTGGCGAAGGAATAACGAATGTATATATACGTGTATGCTGTATGTGGATCTGCTTGAGTGAGTGTGTGTGTGTGTGTATATGAGTGCATTTATACAAGTGTGTATATATATGTGTGTGTGTGTGTGTTGCATATAGGGCTGTGTGGTATGTATGGAGATGATGCGGTGTGCCTACCTGTTGTACTGTGAGGATCTAGTGGCATGAATGCATCTGATGTGTGGTGTGATGCATCCCTGAAGTGTTGTGTCTCTTCTTGAAGTACGTGTCCTTAAAGTGGGACATGAGTCCCTGATGTGTTACATGTGTCCCCTGATGTGTTACCTGTGTCCCTGATGTGTTATATGTGTCCCTGATGTGTTATGTGTCCCTGATGTGCTACATGTGTCCCCAATGTGTTACCTGTGTCCCTGAAGTTTTACCTATGTCCCTGAGGTTGACGATGACCTGGTGGGTTATGTGAGGACCTGGTGGGTGAGTTGTGGACCTGGTGGATGGGTTATGTGAGGCCCTGGTGGGTGAGTTGTGGACCTGGTGGATGGCTTATGTGAGGCCCTGGTGGGTGAGTTGTGGACCTGGTGGGTGGGTGGGTTATGTGAGGCCTTGGTGGGCGAGTTGTGGACCTGGTGGGTTATGTGAGGCCCTGGTGGGTGAGTTGTGGACCTGGTGGATGGCTTATGTGAGGCCCTGGTGGGTGAGTTGTGGACCTGGTGGGTGGGTGGGTTATGTGAGGCCTTGGTGGGCGAGTTGTGGACCTGGTGGGTTATGTGAGGCCCTGGTGGGTGAGTTGTGGACCTGGTGGGGTGGGTAATGTGAGGACCTGGTGGGTGGGTTATGTGAGGACCTGGTGGGATATGTGAGGACCTGGTGGGTGAGTTGTGGACCTGGTGGGTTATGTGAGGACCTGGTGGGTGGGTTGTGGACCTGGTGGATGGGTGGGTTATGTGAGGACCTGGTGTGTGAGTTGTGGACCTGGTGGGTTATGTGAGCACCTGGTGGGTGGGTTGTGGACCTGGTGGGTGGGTGGGTTGGTTATGTGAGGACCTGGTAGGTGAGTTGTGGACCTGGTGGGTTATGTGAGGACCTGGTGGGTGGGTTGTGGACCTGGTGAGTTATGTGAGGACCTGGTGGGTGAGTTGTGGACCTGGTGGGTTATGTGAGGACCTGGTGGGTGGGTTGTGGACCTGGTGAGTTATGTGAGGACCTGGTGGGTGAGTTGTGGACCTGGTGGGGTGGGTAATGTGAGGACCTGGTGGGTGGGTTGTGGACCTGGTGGATGGGTGGGTTATGTGAGGACCTGGTGTGTGAGTTGTGGACCTGGTGGGTTATGTGAGCACCTGGTGGGTGGGTTGTGGACCTGGTGGGTGGGTGGGTTATGTGAGGACCTGGTGGGTGAGTTGTGGACCTGGTGGGTTATGTGAGGACCTGTTGGGTGAGTTGTGGACCTGGTGGGTTATGTGAGGACCTGGTGGGTGAGTTGTGGACCTGGTGGGTTATGTGAGGACCTGGTGGGTGGGTTATGTGAGGCCCTGGTGGATGAGTTGTGGACCTGGTGGGTTAGATGAGTACACAGAGGTGACAGTTATCAGATGTGGAGTCGTGACAGTTGTCAGGCGTGGAAACAAAAGTAACAGTTGCTGGGTGTGGCAATGCAAGTGAGAGTTGCCAAGTGTGGAGATGGTAGTGATAGTTTCTGGATGTGGAGATGAAAGTGAGTATGAAAAAGTATGAAAAAAATGACAAATACCAGGTGTGGAGAGAGAAGTGACAGTTGCAGGCATGGAAATGAAAGTGTCAATGTGGAAAGGAAAATGATAGCTGACGGAGGCAGAGACGAAAGTGACAGTTGCCGGGTGTGGTGATGGATTTGACATTTGCCTGGGTGATGAGATGCAGATGACAGTTACCAGGAGAGATGGATTTAATATTTGCCAGATTTAGAGATGCTTGTGACAGTTGTCTGGTGTGAAGATGGAGGTGACAGTTGCTGGGTGTAGATGGAAGTACTGTAGCAGTTTCCATGTGTGGAACTCAAAGTGAAAGTTGACAGGTGTGGAAACTGACGTGTCAGTTTCTGGGTGTAGAGGTGGAAGTGACAGTTGCCGGGGCTGTAAACAGAACTGACAGATGTCAGGCATGATAGTGTTGGTTGCTGGGTGTGGAGACAGAAGTGACAGTTTCCGGGTGTGGTAGTCACAGTTGCTGGGTGTGGAGACGGAAGTGACAGTTGCCGGGCGTGGGTTGCAGGAGAAGCCGCGACCGTTCACCCGGCTGCTGGAGTCCGTGGAGCGAGCTCGGGCAGCGAGGGAAGGCTCAGCCGCTGACAAGCCCAACAAGATCTCCAACAGAGGTACGCCCACACAGAACTACGCCCACACGCCCACATAGCAGTTGCTCCGGGGTGGGGAGGGTAGGGGCAGCGGGGTAGCATGACCAGTAGATGGTTCGGGGAAGGACTTATATTCTTACAGTCGCACGGAACCCATCAAGACAGAGCCTCAACACCCATGACTCATGCATGTTGTTATTTTCTTTCTTACACCGTTTCTGTGTGGTTTGTTTCTTTAAATAATATCTTTATTTAGTCTAGAACTAAAACACCACAATACTGTTTATATTAAGTATAATGTGAGAGTATAGAGGTGGTTGTGGCGGGCAGCGTGAGTGCGGGTTGGTATTTTACAGGTCGCAGCGGTAGCAAATCATCGCTAGGTGGAGACTCGCTTGACTCAAAGCGATCACATGGCTCTCCAGAACGGCGGAAGTCAATCTTGAAGCACCGAGACCCGGAGACGGAGCAGCTGCTGCCGGACCTCACATATAGCCCCCCACTGGGTGAGCACGAGAAGATTGGGAGACCCACTCTCAAAGGCATCGGGCCAAGGGCGGGCGGGAAGCCTCACGCCCTCCCCGTCAAGTTCGTGGGCGTGGACGAGGAGGAGGACAGTAACCGCCCACGCCGTATCTTGCCCCGCTCTCCCATGCCACGGAGACATCCGCAGCGAGCGCCGCTTGCGGACTTGTTTGCAGATTTTGCGGGCCAGGAAAAGGCTGCACGGGATGAAGCAACCCCGGAAAATATCTTAAAAGATTCACTTGAGCCCAGTTTTATCTCAATGGCAACCAGCCTTGACCAGCGTAACGCCAACACAGTGCTGCGCTGCTCCAAGGCTCCTTGCTTGTATAACCAGCCTGCCTCCACCTCGCCCATGGCCATGTCCCCTGACGAGGTGGGCGAGCCGCTGCTCTGCCTATGTGGTGCGCCCATGACCCGGGTAGCCGCACATGCGCCGACCATCATCACGCCCACCAGTGCCAACCCAGTCATGGAGAATTGCCTACTCACCGATGACCTCAACAACGGCCCCACCACACTGCGAGATATCGACGACCTGCTGTTTGCTGACCACACGCCCACTGAGGAGACCCATCTTCTTGACCACTCCCTCTCTCTCACGCACAACTCTGGCCTTAACAGCTAACCCGTAAGTACATCATATATCTTGCTTATCAAGGATGAACCTTACTGCCTGGCTTCTTTGAACTTTATTCTCTGGCCTGCCTGATTTTCAACAGCCTCCTGAAGCTTTTCTACATAATTAAATTGTACTGTTCACAAGTCTTACTGTATTGTTATCTTATCTGTAGGCTTAACTTTCAATGGCATTACATCAGCATTTGGACCTAACAACCCACCTACCCATAACAAGGCCATGAAATTCCTCAAGCTTTTGTATGTCTTAATGTCATTAAACTGAATATATACTACAGAAGGTCTTAAATTGTAGATATGCTACAGGTCCTAAGCTGTACGTATACTACAGGTCCTAAGCTTTAGATATGCCACAGGTTTAAAGCTGTACATATGCTACAGGTCTAAAGCTGTACATATGCTACAGGTTTAAAGCTGTACATACGCTACAGGTCCAAAGCTGTACATACGCTACAGGTCCAAAGCTGTACATATGCTACAGGTCCAAAGCTGTACATACGCTACAGGTCCAAAGCTGTACATATGCTACAGGTCCAAAGCTGTACATATGCTACAGAAGGTCCTAAGCTGTACATACATTTAAACAAGACCCTAAACTGTACAAGTGCTACAAAATGTCTTAAAGCACATACATACATACATACATACATACATACATACATACATACATACATACATATATATATATATATATATATATATATATATATATATATATATATATATATTTATTTATTTATTTATTTTGCAACAGCAAGCCCCAAACTTGCTGTTGCAATATAGAACATTCCATATTTTATGGAATGTCCTAAAATGTACATATGCTACAGCAGTTATTGCCTTGTATTGAAGCAGGCCAAAAATGTTATGTATACAGTACTGTGTTGTGAAATGCCCTAACTACACATATGCTATGAAATCCCCCAACCCCTACATATGCTATGTTATATCCAAAACTGTACATATGCTATGGAAGGCCCAAAATCATGCACATGTTATAGAATGTTCTAAATTGTATATATGCAATAGAATGATCTAAGCTGCACATATGCCACACAATGCCCCAAACCTGGGAAATTGCAGAACAACTACTGTACAGAAATAATTGTATTTTTTTTAAGATAATTCATGACTTTAAATAATTAACCCAAAATTTTCACTTTTCAAAATAAAGAAATGTTTTGTGAAATGTAGTGCAGTGGTCAGTGCAGTAAGCTCTCAACTGAATGAAGCCGGGTGTGATTTCTGGGGAGGATGAGATGTTTAGGTACATTTCCTGACACCTGATGCCTCTGTTTACCTAGCTGTAAATAGTTTCGTTGGAGTTAATCGGCTGTTTTGGGCTGCACCCTGGAAAAGGTTGGCCATTGACCTAGAGACCTCAATGAACCCAACAGCCTTCCTCTCCTTGACAATGGGAACCCATATCATAGTAGTGAGGCAGCTCCTTTAGACCCATATGCATGAGACAGTTCCTATTGGTCCATATAAGGCAGCGCTTATTTCTACCCAAGCAAATTCATTCATATATCAACTAAACACACTCATGGACAACATTTAGGAATCATCATGTAGCTCTCACTCCCCCATAGTCACTTATAGGTAAGCACTGTAGTCCTTTTTAATCAGATACTTCCATAGATAATATGAATGTGAATTCAAATATTTTGCTCATAACAATTAAAAAAGTTCATGCAGGATCTGGTGTCGGAACAGCAGTAAATGGGCAGACCCCATCACAATATATGTAAGCATTAACCCCAATATAATCTACAGCACACACATTGTAAATCTAAAGAAAATGTTGGTTATAAACAGCAATAGTGTACTTGAATATTAATAGTTACATTTTTAAATAAATAAATAAGGAAGAGGGATCTGTGGCCTTATACAGGGAATCCACAACTTATGAAAAGGATAAGTTCCGAAAAGATGTTCGTATGTCAGCTATTCTTAACCCCAAAACAGATTTCAAGTACAGTAGTTTATAATTGGGGGATATACTCTCAAACCACCAAAAATGAATGTACACAATAAAAATTTTAGGGGAAGATAAGATAGCAAACAATTTTTATTTACCTAGAATAATAGAGTTGCCCAGCTTGTCTGACTATGCTGTTTGAAGAGTGAAGGGGTCTAATTGGTAGAGGAAGAAGCAGCAGATGGTGGTGATGCATGTGGTGAGAGACTGATGGGTCATCTTCAATGTCACTGGTTACTGTAGATGTCAAAAATATGTCATTTTCCATAATACGTACATTGACACCTCAACAATTCTTATGAGCATAATTAAATATACTGTTCGTTCCTTCTCTCCCCCCCCCATGCTCTAAGGGCACAGTTTATTGAGCAAAATCTTGTGGGCCTTCAATAAGTAAAGAAAACTGCACCCCCTCCTCCTATAATGATAGTACTTACATCAACTATTTACTTGAATGTACAAAAATGGACAGCCAGCAAAATTCATATGTTGTACTATAGTATTAACTTTTGTAGAGGGCATAGAAAAAATGTCTAGGCTTGGTATAGCACACACACATTATTAGTACTACATTAGGCCTAAGGGTAATTAAGATAATTGTCAGGAGATAGTGCTAAGTCAGTATGACTATACACTTGGAAGAGATATGAGGATAAGGATTTAGGATAGGACAGTGGAAAGGAATGGTGCCCAACCCCTTGGATGGTTGGAGATTGAACATCAACCTACAATAAGCAAAACAATTGCTCTACCGTTCAATCCAAGTGATTGGACAAGATATGTTACGTCTATGTTAGCATATACTTCCCAATTTTTTTAGTATGCCAGTTGGGCTAATCCACTAATAAAAAATGTGAACTTTTGAGGTCTAACATTCCATTTTCATACACTTGGCTTAATAGTTGCTATAAATATTATCATTGTTGGAGATTGGGCTGAGAAAATCATAGCTGCATTTGTGCAGGATGTGCAAACCAATGAGAGAACCACCTTCTCTATTGTTATCAGCCACTTTCAGAGTGTGGGAGCCTGCTCCTGCCTCACTAAAGTCTGTCAGAGGGTCATTCTGTCCATAGACCACAATCGGCTCCAACGAACAGAGCAGGAAGGAGAGAGAGACCTATTTAAGTTCAGCCTGTCACATAATGGGTACATACTAGCAGAACCTGACTGGAGAGAGATTTCACCATCTTCCACAACCCAGCATATGACCATGTGCGATGTAAGTTGGTGTTTCTCCCGTCTCAGAGCAGTTGATAATTGCTAGTTTCAATTATAGTGAAATGGGTCGTCTCTCTCTCTTGACTCTGGTCTATCTCCAACACTCTTTCTCCTCCTATCACCTATTATTAATTGCATTTTCCTTGATAAAATCCAAGAAACTTGACTCATTGATAATTAATTCATAATCAAAATTACGATCAAGTTCAATATCTAGCCTGATAGACCTATGGAATGAGATTTAGACAATGTTTACTTGTCTATTCAAATTATTAATCATCTTGTACACCAATACAAATGTTGTATCAAGACTGTGTCATCAATTCTAGAATTTGCAGACAAGTTTTTGTATAGAAGTACATTCAGAATAATTATACAGTATATTGCCACACTGAGGACCATTAGTTGCATCTTCAATTGTGTGGCAGGAGTGTGCCATGTACAGGAAAGGAACCAGATTACCTTGTACATTAGACAATGCACCACTGGATACCAAAACCTAACTTAAACCACCATAATCAAACTCGACCTAAGTCACCACAACCAAACCTAAACCACCATAAACGAACATGACCTAAGCCACCATAACCAAACCTGACCTAAGCCACCAAAAGCAAACCTGACTAAACCACTACAACCAAACCTGACCTAAGGCACTACAACCAAACCTGACCTAAGCCACAACAACCAAACCTGACCTAAGCCATCACAAACAAACCTAACTTAAGCCATCACAAACAAACCTAACCTAAGCCATCACAAACAAACCTGACCTAAGCCACAACAACCAAACCTGACCTAAGCCACCACAAGCAAGCCTGACCTAAGCCACTACAACCAACCCTGACCTAAGCCACCACAAGCAAACCTGACCTAACCAACCACAACCAAACCTGACCTAAGCCACTACAACCGAACTTGAGCTAAGCCACCACAAGCAAACGTGACCTAAGCCACTACAACCGAACCTGAGCTATGCCACCACAAGTAAACCATTCTGATATAAATTATCTTGTAGAGTATACTGTATAATTTCCACCTATTTACATTAATTTAATACATGTTTCTTCAAGTTTACAATAAATAAAACCAGCATTGAATGTAAAGAAATGCCTATTTCTGTGTGAGCCTCAATGGCTCACTGAAGCTACTATGCTGATATAGGGCAAACTACTAGGTGCAGTCAGTCACGGTGTTCGTTTCGGCCTACTGGAGACCATGAGCCAGAACCTGGCCTCCTCAGAGAAACACAGAGAGTGGTGGCCATATGACAAAATTTCTGTGAATTTTTAATCATATCCACCACCACCACCACCAGGGAAACACCCAGACAGTCAATGAGATAAAACAGGCCACTGATGATTAGAAATGATACTGCAGCCTTAAAACCACCAAAGAATCCCAATAATGTAAACAATAAAAAATGAATAAAACTAGCATCTGCTCATTTGCCCCTACCTCCAACCCTTCCTTTGGGAGAGAGGCAGAAAAGCAGCTGAACCTCAAACACAGGCATGAAAAAGAGACTGCTGACTGACCAGCAGTTGAGCCAGTGGATCCCTCAAGAACCTTTTCATAAAGCCAGCAAAGATGAGCAGCCAGGGTGCAAGGGAATACTGCAAGCAGTTGATAACAACACCTTGGACAACCGAACCAAGACACAACAAACCTACCAAGACAGGACTGGCGGCACCAAACACCACACAAGATACACCTCCTGGCCAAACAACGAAGCAAAGAACAACCCTGGGACCAGGAGAGCATGACACTTGCCTACCTGACAACCGAAAGCCCAATCGGACTGAATGGACACCAAGGCCAGGAAAAAACCAGCATTGAATGTAATGATATGCCATTTTCTGGGTAGAGCCCCGTTGGTTCCCAGGAGCAATCGGAGTAATATTAGCTATATTAGTCTAAGGCTTCAGTCTCACAGAGTTCGAGCCTACTGGGGACCACTAGCCAGAACCTGGTCCCCTCAGAGAGGCACAGGGAGCAATGGCCTACGGAACTCCTTTGTATGAGAGTAGTCATGTCTGCTATCGACAGGGGTTAGACACCAAGAAAGGTAGGTGCCCCAAAACAGACCCCAACTGGTAGGAAAATTGCAACCGGAGACTGAACAGAACCTAACCCCCCACCCCCAAGGAAAACTAGTTAACAAGCAGGGGGGTGGGGGAACCAGCCCACCGAGCTGGTCGCTGGATCGCTAATTTGAAGACTGTCAAACGGAACAAAAGCCGCCGACCGGAGGGAGGAAGGGTGCTAGGGAACCTCAGGGGCTCTACCCAGAAAATGGCATTTCATTACATTCAACGCTGGTTTTCTGTGGGTAAGCCCCGTCAGCTCCCTAGAGCTAGCTACCCAAAGAGCAGAAAAAAAAGGGACTTACTCGGGAGGCGGCTGGACCGTAGCACTCATGACGAAGACGAGACAACTGGCTACAACCGCCGACCCAAGGTGACACAAGACTGCTGAGGCCCCCGGCACATTAACAAGATACTGAGCAGCCAGAACCCTGTTCGGCCTCCAAAACCCTCGCACCTGAATTTCAGCCCAAGACATGTTCCCCAAACACAGCAGTCAGAGCTGCGAACTTCCGAACATCATGGGCATGAGGGTAGACTACAGGCTGGCTAGACTTATAACCCTGCAGACGACCTGAGAGACCCCAAGGCCTGGAACAGGTAATGAGGGATACTGGGTCAATCCACAGCTCGTTACCGGACACAGAATCTGAGACGTGCAGGTAACGGCGTAAAGCCGCAACCAGACACAACACATGATGCACCCCTGGCCTGGCCAAGCATCAATAACCCACGGACCCCTCCAGAAGCCCGCCGTCTCATTCTTCACCAGAAAAGAAAAAGATGGCTGCAAACAAACAAACCATGCATCAGGACCAAAAGAGCAGAAGCTTCTGCGTTGGAGGAGAGGATGAAGCTCCCTGACTGGACCCCTAGAAGCCAAAGCCAACAAAAATAAAGCTTTCTGAAAGCTGTCACTGACTGAAAGGACCATCACAAACCGAGCAGCAGAGAGAAAGGAGAGCACTCGGTCCAAAAACCAGGTCCGCTCAGGCGGCGCACGAGCAGGCCTGAGGTGGATAAAAACACGAGAAAACGCCGCCTGCTTGATTCCTGCTGATGGGGTTCTGGGAGTTCTTCTACTCCCCAAGCCCGGCCCGAGGCCAGGCTTGACTTGTGAGAGTTTGGTCCACCAGGCTGTTGCTTGGAGCAGCCCGCAGGCCCACATACCCACCACAGACCGGTTTGTCCAGCACTCCTTGAAGAAAACTATCTAGTTTTCTCTCGAAGATGTCCACGATTGTTCCGGCAATATTTCTTATGCTCGCTGGGAGGATGTTGAACAACCGTGGACCTCTGATGTTTAAATAGTGTTCACTGATTGTGCCTATTGCACCCCTGTTCTTCACTGGTTCTATTCTGCATTTTCTTCCATATCGTTCACTCCAGTACATTGTAATTTTACTGTGCAGATTTGGGACCTGGCCCTCCAGTATTTTCCACATACAGTACTAGCATATATTATTTATATGCCTCTTTATTAGAGCCATCTCCACTTTTCGTCCCAATTCCTTTGTTTATGCATTCTTTTTCTTCTGTTTTTTCATTGTTTATATTACCTGACTCTGCAATATTGCTGTTGTTTTGTACTACAATACCCTCTTCCTCGACACTTCTGCTGTGTTCTCTAAACTACCTGTTCCTGAGTTTTGGTCGTTAACCAATGTTTTTCACTGTCCACATATATCACTGGTAGCTTATCTGTGAATGTTAATCTGTGTGACTCGGGAATGGCATTCATCAGTTGGGTTATGTTTTCACATATTAACCTGTCATTTTTGCAAACCCAGTATATTCCTTGTCTGTTTGTGCATGCTGTAGATAATGCTACACAGCTCAGATGAAATCTTGTGTTACAGATGCAACACTTGATGCCTACACTATGTCTTCCAAATTCTTTAAAACACTTGCCTCACAACTCCATTGTCTGATGTATTGTATTTGTGCTTCACCGTATGTATCCCTTGTTGACTTTAGTAATTTTACTATTTATAACGAGACCAGCGAGCCAAAAAACAGAACCGGATGAAGGTGGGAAAGACCACAGAGGACAAGGGAGCTCTGGCCAACACAGAAAAAGCCCACACCGAACAATGTGAAAGGAAGAAGCCTGCCCAGAACCCACCCACCCCCTAAAGGAGAAGAAAAAGGCTGACCAAGTACAACATGGACCAAGGGCAAACAAAATTTCCACAAACGTGGAGGTTGGCAAAAACTGGGCAAGTCACTTTTGACTGCCCAGAGAGGGACAAGGAGAGCCAGCATGAGTGGAAGGAAAGCTGCCCACAGAATACAGGGAACTCGAGCTAACCCAACAGAGAAACTTACTCCTCGAAAGGCCTACCGCAACACAGCACAACCTGCGGTGTGTTGGGTTTTTGACAACTCAGCCCAGACAGGTTGTCAAAAAAAAAAAAAAAAAAACATACGAGGCCATGAGGATGGAACCCCAACCAAGTGAAGCACTGCAGGCACGAAGAGAGGAACTGCAGACCAACACTGCGGAAGAAAAAGAGGCAGCCAAGACACCCACTGACCCAAGAAAAGCCAAACCAGCCAACCAACCCAGAGGCAGATGGAAAGGAATGGCCACTGCCACCAGGAACATGGGAATGGACAGCAAGGACACAGCTGATGCAGCCAAGGTGTAGGCCAAGACCCCCACCAGAAGCTCCCTGCTGAGCATAGGGCCTCTGGTGGGGGTCTTGGCCCGTTCTCTGCATCTCTGTGAGGGGAGGGGAGCACTGGCTCTGGTCCCTGTTAGGCCAAACTCTGTGGCTGATGTGACCTAGTAGCTGGCAGCCATTTCCGCTTCAGGGAGCCACAAGGGGATCTGCCAGAAAAAATAGTTACTATTGGTTGATTTATTTCAGAGTTTAAAGCATTGCTAAAGAGCTCAATTTTCTTATGGTAATAAAAATATAGTGGAGCAAAAGCTACCAGTTTTTGAAGACTGCTCTTTATATCTAATAGTTTCTCAAATAAATACATAAATAAAGCATAAACTGTTTGAGAAAGGCAAAGAGAGTTGCAGCTTCAATGACAAGGATATATATTATTCATAATAAAGCCAAGAGTATTATATTGGAACTCTAGTATAACAAGGTTAGTGTTCAGGATATATCTTAGCATTATATTTTTCAGGTTGTGATGCGCTGACCGTCATTCTTCACCTCTAGACGCCTCCAGAAGGGCTCCACAAACACCAGCTGAAGATGCCAGACATCACTCTAGAGCATCCGGTGTATCTCTGCCTACCTCACTCTTCTCTTGTTCATTTGAAGTCACATGCTCACTCGGAGTCTGGTGTGAGAGCTTGAGAGTGTGGCAAACAGGTGGAGTGTAGGAAGCCTGGGGAGGCTAAAAGCTAGAGCGCCTCCAACGTCAGGAGGTTTATCAAGCTAGAGAGCAACAGGATATGAAGTCAGGGTACATGATTAGCCAGTGTGGCAAATCATGGTGCAGTAATCCGGAATGCATGAAGAGCCAGAAAGTTTGTAAGGAGTATGGGAAGTAGTTGAATTATCAAATAAAACAAGCAAGAGTGTGAGGGAATTCCGAGGAAGTTAGATTAGAGAGTAATGATCTAGCACATGACTTGGCAGAAGAAAGAGTTGTGCACCTCCATGAAATAAAAATCAGCATGCTAGACCAAAGTGCATAGTAAGCCAAGGAGTACAATAAGCCAGAAATTATGGGAACTTGGATGTATGCCGTACCAAGGAAGAGCAAGTCAGAGTAAGGAAGGCCATGATTTACATTAAATTAGGATACTAAAAAAAAGTGTAGGGTGTCCAGAATCTGGAAACAAAAGTATGGTATACTAGTGAGTGTGACAGTGAAAGTCTAGTGGTGGGAGCCAGCATGTATAAAAGGTTTAAGTAGAACATTACTGAGAATGCTTCTACTGGAAAGTGAGACAATCCACCATGAGTGCGGCTTAAGCCAGAGAGTAACACGCCTCCATGACCGTGGCCTAAGCTTAGGGACATGGGTCTCCTGGGTGTGCAAGGGATGCCACCAATGGGCCACACGCAGTTAGGGAAAGCGATGCAATTCAATACGTGTGGGATCACCTGTGTCTGTGGTGATGAACCTCTTTCTCTATTTGGCTCTACCTGAAAATTTAAATATAAAAAGAGGTTTTTAAATCATACTTATAAAAGCAAGGAGCAAAGCTGAGGTTGGGATCCCAAACAACTTATTATAAGGAAAATATCACCAAAATTTTCTTGGTTAGAGCTGTGTGATAAGACCCTTTTTATAATATATTTACAGTACAGTGGAGCCTTAGAAGCAGCAAAAATGGGCAGTTTTAAAGGTGGGTTTTCGGGAGTCTGCCCCCTTCCCAGCAGTATTGACGCAAGTACGTGCGTAGCTCTGGTCCTCGGGTTCGCTGGACAGTAGACTCTTGTCTCTTCATCTCAATGCACAGATTGAAAACTTCACTACACTAAATTACTGACAATTATAAATTTCAAGCATCTTGAAATATTTGAGAATACTATAGCAATTGATATTGGAGAATGTCAATACTGTAAATCAATTCTAACAAATGCTTTTATTGGAATGCAAAACTTTTGAATGTAAATTTATTTTTTCTCAGTTACTGCCTGCGAAACCGATGGTCACTGTAGCTTCTAGTGTAAAGTAATTACTGTAGTTCTGTAGAGGCGATGCCAACGTGATAAAACCTAGGATTTACCAGCTTTGTGCGCCTACAAGCCATTCTGCCAGACAGTCAGCCAAGCAGCCAGCCAGTGCCGCCTTCCGTGTCTGTAAAACTCCGCTGTTTGCACAATTACCAGCCAGTGTGTTCGTCGCATGGGACGCCAACCCCTGGCCTCAACAAGCTCAGTGTCACTTCATGTCACTCCATACAAAGAAACCACACAAGTATATCATACACAGACACATGCCTAAATAAATACAATAATCATATATATATATATATATATATATATATATATATATATATGTCGTACCTAGTAGCCAGAACGCACTTCTCGGCCTACTATGCAAGGCCCAATTTGCCTAATAAGCCAAGTTTTCCTGTATTAATATATTTTCTCTAATTTTTTCTTATGAAATGATAAAGCTACCCATTTCATTATGTATGAGATCAATATTTTTTTTATTGGAGTTAAAATTAACGTAGATATATGACCAAACCAAACCAACCCTACCTAACCTAACCTATCTTTATAGGTTAGGTTAGGTTAGGTAGCCGAAAAAACATTAATTCATTAAAACTTGGCTTATTAGGCAAATCAGGCCTTGCATAATAGGCTGAGAAGTGCGTTCTGGCTACTAGGTACGACATTATATATATATATATATATATATATATATATATATATATATATATATATATATATATATATATATATATATATATATATATATATATATATATATATATATACAAACATACACACGTGTGTGTGTGTAATTACCTAAGTGTAGTTACAGGATGAGAGCTACGCTCGTGGTGTCCCGTCTTCCCAGCACTCTTTGTCATATAATGCTTTGAAACTACTGACGGTCTTGGCCTCCACCACCATAAACACACCACCACACGTGTGTGTGCGTGTGTGTGTAATTACCTAAGTGTAATTAGGTAATTACACACACACGCACACACACACACACACACACGTGTGTATGTTTGTATAACGTGTGTGTGTGTGTGTGTGTGTGTGTGTGTGTGTGTGTGTGTGTGTGTGTGTGTGTGTGTGTGTGTGTTTATATATATATATATATATATATATATATATATATATATATATATATATATATATATATATATATATATATATGTATATTGCCCTCACACAAAATCTAAGAGAGATAACCACAATGAAAGAACACTGATTATAGAAGACTTTCCTCCTGAAGACAGGACTGTTTCCATCTCAAATAGATATTGGAGAGAAGAAGTTGATCCTTGGCCTATAGCACCACCTCACTAACAGTAACTTTACTTACAGTGTATACCAATATCAAAGTCTACCAATTCTGCTGAAAGATGAACTGTAAATCAAATTTTATTTCATCAGTTCCAAATTTCAACATGTCCAAGTATCACTTTAATCCCTGTACTGTGCACCTGTTACATGTGCACAGTACAGGCCTGTTACAGACCACCACAGGGTGGTCTGTGGTGGTCATAAACAACCACCACAGGGTTGTCTGTGGTAGTCATAAACAACCACCACAGGGTGGTCTGTGGTAGTCATAAACAACCACCACAGGGTGGTCTGTGGTGGTCATAAACAACCACCACAGGGTGGTCTGTGGTGGTCATAAACAACCACCACAGGGTAGTCTGTGGTGGTCATAAACAACCACCACAGGGTTGTCTGTGGTGGTCATAAACAACCACCACAGGGTCGTCTGTGGTGGTCATAAACAACCACCACAGGGTAGTCTGTGGTGGTCATAAACAACCACCACAGGGTTGTCTGTGGTGGTCATAAACAACCACCACAGGGTCGTCTGTGGTGGTCATAAACAACCACCACAGGGTAGTCTGTGGTGGTCATAAACAACCACCACAGGGTGGTCTGTGGTGGTCATAAACAACCACCACAGGGTAGTCTGTGGTGGTCATAAACAACCACCACAGGGTGGTCTGTGGTGGTCATAAACAACCACCACAGGGTAGTCTGTGGTGGTCATAAACAACCACCACAGGGTGGTCTGTGGTGGTCATAAACAACCACCACAGGGTAGTCTGTGGTGGTCATAAACAACCACCACAGGGTGGTCTGTGGTGGTCATAAACAACCACCACAGGGTAGTCTGTGGTGGTCATAAACAACCACCACAGGGTAGTCTGTGGTGGTCATAAACAACCACCACAGGGTGGTCTGTGGTGGTCATAAACAACCACCACAGGGTGGTCTGTGGTGGTCAGGTATTCACCCAACTTAATAATAGTCTAGGACAGACCGAAACGTCGTCGTTTCTTCATCTTCTGTTTTTACTGTCTTGTTTTGCATTGATATGGTGCATTAAGTTGCCATAATCAGATGGTATTCAGTAAAGTGTGCAGAACATCGATATTCACACAAATACAGTACAAAATATATATACATGCCCATTATATGGGCACCAAAATGATTATTTACAGTAAATTACATTATTTTTCAACTTTATATATATAATATATATATATATATATATATATATATATATATATATATATATATATATATATATATATATATATATATATATCACAGTATATAAATAAACTTTCAAACACACTATGTGCATGTTTATGCTCTATACTACACACACTCAGAAGTTCTGGATGGTGAGATAATTCCAAAAGCAATTTACAGCCCACAAGGCACTGCAGCATTCTTTGCACAAAATAGTAACTATCTTCCGTATCTTCTCTCTTCTCTGTGTGTGCTTACAGACATCGCACTTGTGCGCCTTTTACCTTTTTTCCTATAGAAATTAGATAATAAACCTGGTGTGTCATAAAGCCATCTTTGACAGTCAGGCTGTTCAGAGCAGTGCAAGCTTTTGTTGGGCTTGCAACTCCTTGTGTTGCTACATGTCCTTCTTCACCAACTTTACAAACAGTTTTGATACAACAGTAAGGCTAAACACACACTATGTTGGTTCTCTGCCTGATTTCACTTTATGCTGTAACAGTTCAGCGTGGTTACATCCACAAGGTAAAAAACATTTTCCTTGTCCACTTGACACATTCAGGACACTGAACATGTGCCTCTTTTTCCAAAGTCTATTGTTTACAATCTTGTCACTATTCTCAAAATGAAGACACCTAAGAATTAGATGGTACCTGTTGTGAGACATGTATCTCCCGAAAATTGGGATCGGAACAAGGCTGTCTTTGCTCCAATAATCCTGGATGATGTGTTTCACCGAATGTTTCCTTGTACAAAGCCAAGAAATATATACATTTCAGCTACGGTGGTGTCTTTCCACTGCTGCAAACATGAATAAGATGCTATGCCCTCGTTATCAATAAGTTTTGCTGCATGTATTTTTGTTTCCTGAGCAGCCCATCAAAATAAGCAGCAAAATAGACACATTAACACACATCTTCACCAGTATATGGGAAAATGTCTGTAATGCCTACACCTATATCATCAAATATAGGTATTTGTGGAAAAAAAAAGTTGGCACCATCAGCCCATAGGAGTACAACCCTGTTGCTTGCAGCACCATTTTCACCATTGCCAATACCACCACAGCTATGAATCTCACCTCCAATAAAACTATGTTGGCTGAGAGATGAAGTTTTTCTTATATGCAGAGGGCAGGCACAAACAGTTGAACTTGAGAACATGCTTCCCTCAAGTTCCAAGTACAACATTACACTGCATTGTCTTGCAGGTGAGTTGTTGACACAGCAGACTCTGCCTAGTAACACCATCATATCTGCTAACACTAACAACAGCAATGCTACTAGTATCAGAATCATAATCAATAAATCCATAAAATGAGTCATCTTCACCATGTCCATGGAGTACAAGAGGTGGCACAGCTACTGTAATGGAATGCAGCAGCACTGGTGGATGGTGGTGGTGTAAGCCTCATCTTATAAATGCTCACATGTCTATCAATTTTACTGTCAGTATCACTTATATCTGATCTTTGTGTATAGTCTGTCACCAACAGGATCATCTACATCACTATCAACTTCCAATTCAAGCAATTTCATGCAAATTTGCTCATCTGTGAGTGATTGTCACTTCCACTGTGAGCTGCAGGTGTACGAGTCACTTATGATTGCTGTATACAAACCGAGGCCTACCCCCAAACATGTAGATAGACCTCGGTTTATATAGGCTATTACACTAGACCATAAAACTATCTTGGTTCATATGAGCAAATTAAAGTTAGCACAGTAATTTGCTTAAGAGGTCAAAGGATACAAACTGATGATGTGAAGTGACATCACTATGTTTGAGGTGACTTTAGCCTGAGGTCAAGTCCTCTTCTCTCCACTGTCTAGTCAAGACATAATAGGTCCTGTCATCAGCACAAAATTGTTCCTCTGTCAGTGTTTTATCATTGCATCTTTTCCATTATATCTATATCTATATATATACAGTAGAACCTCGAGTGACGATCACCTCAAATAGCGCGAGCATTTTGGGTAACGATCGCCCAGATCGCCGACAATTCGTCTCGTATGGCGACCGCTCGTTTGAATGACGATAAGACCACTTGGTGGGGTCGCGCTGCTTCTCGCTCATTCTCAGACGCTTTCGACGATGCAAATAAATTGCAAGCACCCTGTATGTTGTTTTTGTTTAAAGATGCTAATGATGTTGGGATATAAAGGGATGACTGCTGAGGTGTTGCAAAGCAATGACTTTTTTTGTAGGAAAAAAGAAATGAAATTTTTGGAAATACAACAAATGTCAAAAAGGTTTGTTCGGTGTTCGGCAGGTAGGTTGCTCCATGTTTCTCAAATAAAAATAAAATAAATAAAAAAATAAAAAACAGTTGAAATAATTTGAAAAACGGACAAATGCCATAAAGGTTCGTTCAGTGTTTGTCGGGTAGGCTGCTCCATAAGAAACATGGAGCAGCCTACCTGCCGAACACCCAACAAACCTTTTTGACATTTGTTCTGTTTTCCAATTTTTTTTATTTTTTTTTTATTTAAGAAACATGAAGCAGCCTACCTGCCGAACACCGAACGAACCTTTTTGACATTTGTTCTGTTTTTCAAAATTTTTAATTTCTATTTGTTATTTTTGCTTTCTTTTATTTAAGAAACATGAAGCAGCCTACCTGCTGAACACCAAACGAACCTTTTGCTATAAGACAAATGAAAAAAAATATTGAACAAATTTGAAGAAAAATGTCATAAGGGTTTGTTCAGTGTATGTAAGGTAGGCTGCTCCATTATTTAAAACATCGAATATCATATTGATTTTTTTGGTGGAAGAACGGATTAATTTGATTTCCATTATTGTCAATGGGAACATTAATTTTGTATGACGTTCGTTTCACATAACGATTACGGTGCTGGAACGGATTAAAATCATTATTTGAGGTTCCACTGAATAAATAAATAAATACATAAATTATATATATATATATATATATATATATATATATATATATATATATATATATATATATATATATATATATATATATATATATATATATATATATATATATATATATATATATATATGTCGTACCTAGTAGCCAGAACGCACTTCTCGGCCTACTATGCAAGGCCCGATTTGCCTAATAGGCCGAGTGATTTTCTTTATTTTCCATAAATTGTTTCCCATTGGTAAAATTGAATTATTATTATTATATTATATTAGGAACATAAATTATTGACTTATATTAATTTAGGTTAGGTTAGGTTCGGTCATATATCTAAGTTAGTTTTAACTCAAATTAAATAAAATGAACTCATACATAATGAAATAGATTGATCTATCATTTCATAACAAAAAGATTTAAAAAATATATAAATTCAGGAAAACTTGGCTTATTAGGCAAATTGATCCTTGCACAGTAGGCCGAAGGAAAGGAAAGGAATTATCAGGGTGGAAAGTGCCAAGCCATTACGACTATATAGCACTGGGAAGGGGTCAGGATAAGGATTTGGGATGGGACGAGGGGGGAAGGAATGGTGCCCAACCACTTGTCGGGGTCGGGGGATTGAACGCCGACCTGCATGAAGCGAGACCATCGCTCTACCGTCCAGCCCAAAGCCAAGTACTTTGGGCTGGACAATAAACTACAAGTTTATTGCACAGTAGGCCAAGTACGACGTTCTGGCTACTAGGTACAACATACATATATATGCAACAATGATCACAAAAACACTGATCCAAGTATGCAGAATAACCACATGTGAAAAATAGAGAATGCTTAACGGGTTTTCGGCTAATTCGCCTACATCAGAGCAAAGTAGAATGAAGATGAAGATCTTCATTCTACTTTGCTCTGATGAAGGCGAATTAGCCGAAAATGCGTTAAGCATTCTCTATTTTTCACATGTGGTTATTCTGCATATATATATATATATATATATATATATATATATATATATATATATAAATATATATATATATATATATATATATATATATATATATATATATATATATATATATATATATATACATACATACATACATACATATATATATATATATATATATATATATATATATATATATATATATATATATATATATATATAATGACATTGTCAAACCATAAAGAACTGAAACAGGAATTTCTGTAAGTACTTTCATATTTAATAATACATCTTCAGAAGGATGGATTTACAAGTCAGTAGATTGCTTATAGGCAGGAGAGAGGTGAAGTGAGGTAAAATGACATATACCGTATATATTATATATATATATAGTGGTACCTCGCATAACGAATTTAATCCATTCCATGTTCGTCATGTGAAACGGATGTCATACAAAACGAGTGTCCCCCCATGTAACCAGTGTGATGCACTGTGTTTATTGTGAAATTTCCCTAGTGTGCATGACATCAAATGTTCCCCAAAATATAATTTTTCTTTGTAAAATGATAAATTACCGTCCCTGAACATGTCTATGTAAAAATAATTACCAAATTCCACTTACTTTGGCTGTGAGGGCGTGGACAAGGTGCGCTGTGACGTCATCAGGGCCTGGTCGCTCGTGTGTGAAGCTCCGAGACACGGTCGCGCAGGCCATTCAAGCACCGCGTGTTGCCACAAATATATTTTCAAATATTTTTTTTATGCATTTCCAATGCGGTTTTATTTGTTTCTTTTATCGTATATGATGCATATTTGTGACCTTTACAATATGTATACAGTAGAATGTTCATAATTTTCCATGAAACTGTGATACATGTGTCAGTAATGTGTCCACAATAAATGTTTATTGTCACAATATTACGTGGTAAAAATTCACTAATATTACAATATGTACAGTTTCACATACTATTTACACAGTAACACACTGTATTACACACTCAACAAAACCTGGACAAAATAAGTATATGGAGCACCACTTGGCAAATGGAATTTAATGTTAATAAATGTCATGTTATGGAATGTGGAATAGGAGAACATAGACCCCACACAACCTATATATTATGTGAGAAATCTTTAAAGAATTCTGATAAAGAAAGAGATCTAGGAGTGGTTCTAGATAGAAAACTATCACCTGAGGACCACATAAAGAATATTGTGCAAGGAGCCTATGCTATGCTTTCTAACTTCAGAATTGCATTTAAATACATGGATGGCGATATACTAAAGAAATTGTTCATGACTTTTGTTAGGCCAAAGCTAGAATATGCAGCTGTTGTGTGGTGCCCATATCTTAAGAAGCACATCAAAAAACTGGAAAAGGTGCAAAGACATGCTACTAAGTGGCTCCCAGAACTGAAGGGCAAGAGCTACGAGGAGAGGTTAGAAGCATTAAATATGCCAAAACTAGAAGACAGAAGAAAAAGAGGTGATATGATCACTACATACAAAATAGTAACAGGAATTGATAAAATCGACAGGGAAGACTTCCTGAGACCTGGAATTTCAAGAACAAGAGGTCATAGATTTAAACTAGCTAAACACAGATGCCGAAGAAATATAAGAAAATTCACCTTCGCAAATAGAGTGGTAGATGGTTGGAACAAGTTAAGTGAGAAGGTGGTGGAGGCCAAGACCGTCAGTAGTTTCAAAGCGTTATATGACAAAGAGTGCTGGGAAGACGGGACACCACGAGCGTAGCTCTCATCCTGTAACTACACTTAGGTAATTACACTTAGGTAATTACTCAGTACTTTGGAGGTGCATAATAGTCAACGAAGTAGTCCATGGTACACAGCGCGACTTTGCTCTCCTTGCACCAGCTACAGATAGATTTTTGTTTCCTGTTTCATTGTTCTGTGTGCTTGCAAATAACGCACTCGCGTGCACCCTTGGCTTTAGTACTTGTAGGTGGTATGTAGCCAAGCTTGTAAAGCATAAAGTAGTATTGAAACGATTATAGGAAAAGCTCAATTTGTAAGGTAGTCTTGAAAAGATCGCTTTGTAAGGTCCCACACAGGAAGAGATTCAGCTAGCCTCAAAGAGTGTCCATCAGTCAGGAAGAGATTCAGCTAGCCTCAAAGAGTGTCCATCAGTCAGGAAAAGATTCAGGTATTCTTGAAAATATCAATGAACACCACCACCATGGAAGCCGCTAACACTGTTCATCTATGCTACTTGTATCAGATGCATCATCACTGAACGCAGAAAACGATTCATCTATGTATCATCTATATACATTAGAGATGGCAAGGGTGGGGGCTCAGAGCTACACCTGGATACGCTCGCTGTATCATCCTCATAGGTGCTGTATCACTGGCATCCGACCGTTGTGTTAAGCCCTAATTGCGCCTAGCTTCACCAATGTTATGACCCTTATGTTCTTCAAACAATAGGGTCTGAATTGCACCGACTGAGCACAGTCTTTCAACACCGTGTGGGACAGGTGTTTGAGAGCCAGAGGCACGTGTGCCACAAATGGTTGCTCACGCACTACTAACCCAGCCAGCAGCCCTTGTCTTTCATATTCGTTATAGCAAAAGGTTCCTTCAGTGTTTGTTGGGTAGGCTGCTCCATTATGACAATCTTTCTTTGTTTCAAATGTGTTCCATTTGTTTTGTATTTGTCACTTACGTCTCAATAATGGAGCAGCCTACCCGACAAACACTGAACGAACCTTTATGACATTTGTCCATTTTTCAAATTGTTTCAACAGTTCTTTTATTTTTTTTTTTTTTTTTTTTTAAGAAACATGGAGCAGCCGACCTGTAGACCACCGAACGAACCTTTTTGACATTTGTACTGGTTTTCAAAATTCTTCATTTTTTTTATTATTTACGTTTTTTGTATGTAAGAAACATGGAGCAGCCTACCTGCCGACCACCGAACAAACCTTTTGCTATGAGACAAATGAAAAATAAATATTGAACACATTTGAAGAAAGGAAAATGTCATAATGGTTTATTCAGTGTATGTAAGGTAGGCTTCTCCATTATTGAGACGTAAATGACAAATAAAAAACAAATGGAACACATTTGAAACAAAGAAAGATTGTTATAATGGAGCAGCCTACCTGCCGAACACCGAACAAACTTTTTTGACATTTGTTGTATATCAGACATTTCATTTCTTTTTTCCTACAAAAACGTCAATGCATTGCAAAATCTCAGCAGTCACCCTTTTATATCCCAGCATCATTAGCATCTTTAAACAAGAACAACATAATTTATGTGCATCGTCGGAGGCGTCTAAGAATGTGCAAGAAGCAGCGCGACCCCACCATGTGGTGTTGACGTCACTCAAACCAGCGTTCGTCATACGGGACGATTTGACGCCGATCAGGCCGTTCGTTACCCAAAATATTCGTCTTTTGGGCAATCGTTATG
>NC_091192.1:33897531-33970202 GCF_040958095.1 Procambarus clarkii
ACAATTGGCCGTGTCTTAGAGTATTTATGTTGCGAAATTCAAAATTTCAAATCTTTAGATGTTTGAACATAGAACATATTGCAATCTTTGCAAGGTATTTTATAAATGACACAATTATCACTACGAGGACTGTTTCGAACTAATAGTTTTCCAACAGTATTTTCATAAGTAAACAATACATGTATATCAAAAAGTTTGAAGGCCTTGACAATATTTTCAAACCCAGAAAAATATGGTAAACATAACACATTCTTTGGGCGAATTTTCTCACTGCATGTATTATTATAATATGTATGACGTGCTTTGCTACAGTAAACTTCCAAAAAACTCAGTGGATAACAAAGCTTGAGACCAATAGAATCAATATTCTTAAACTCTTCATCTAAGAATTCTGGACTGACAACCCAAAGAGATCTTAGATACATAAAGGAAAAAAAATACTTTTTTGATGATATTCTTAATTACCTGTTGATGATATTCTTGATTACCTTGCCCACAAATTAATGAACCATGTTTTACCTCTTTCTGCTGATATTATTGTCAATCTCATTAAGATGTGTATAAAAGATTGTAAATTTACCTTTAATAATGAGTATTATTTACAGACTTTTGGAATGGCAATGGGGAATCCTTTATCGCTATTGGTTTCAAACTTGTTCATGGAATTCTTTGAAAACAAATTTTTTCCAAAAATTACCCCTGGAATCATTCCATGGTTTAGATATGTTGTTGATATTTTGTGTATATGGCCTACAAATGTAAATACAGACAAATTTGTAGCTAAACTTAATGATCAAGTTACCTCTATAAAATTTACTATGGTGACTGAAATTAATAAATGTTTGACATTCTTAGATATACTTATTCATAGGGAAGATTTTTCACTAAAGTTTAGTGTTTAGTCTTAAATTTCTGGTAATTTGATAGATCAATTAAAGGGCGATTTGAGTAGGATCATTGGAACACATTTGTCTCACTAATTCATTGTAAATATTTACTATCTTATGCTATTATATTCCATGTGTGGGCCTGTTGGTGGGTATGGATAGAAGCTGCATCATATGGGCCAATAGGCCTTCAGCATTTCTTGTGCGGCTCATATTTGATTCCACCTAATTCCCATTCATTTGTTATTGTACCTCACCTCACTCCACCATTCTCTCCTTCCTATTTATGTCCAATACTTGACCTGTAAAATCACTCCTTCTGAAGATGTATTAATATACGAAAGTACTTAAGGAAATTCCTGTTTCAATTTTCCTCCGTGGTCTGACACACACACACACACACACATATTTTATCTCACTTCACTTCACCTCTCTCCTGTCTCTAAGCAGTCTACTGACTTGTAAATCCATCCTTCTGAAGATGTATTATTAATATGAAAGTATTTAAGGAAATTCCTGTTTCAATTCTTCCTTCGTGGTCTGACACTGTCATATGTATGTATGTATGTATGTATGTATGTATGTATGTATGTATGTATGTATGTGTGTGTGTGTGTATTATATATATATATATATATATATATATATATATATATATATATATATATATATATATATATATATATATATATATATATACACATACATACATACATACATATATATGCATACAAACACGCTTGAATGGTCCCCAAGCCAATATGCAACTGAAAGCTCCACACACCCAGAAGGATTTAAACCCAGACAGCCAGGAGCACTATGCACCACGGCATACCTGGTTCCTTAACCACTCGACCACCGTGACTGTACAAAAGTCACTGGTAGCCAAGGCTATATCTCCAACGACCCGACATCACTTGGTGGTAAGCTTGGGGATAGATATTTCATCGAATCATCTCACTTTGTGGGACCACGTGAGCAACACAAATGCAAAATTGATCAGCTACATTTGTGTTGCTCAAGTGGGCAAGTGGGCCCACAAAGTTTAGTTAGTTTAGTTCATTTATTATGCACCCCATACCCATCTTGTGGGCAGTAGTGGAAAGGGTTACAGAGGCATGTAATGGGCTCAGGGACTGAACCTCATAATTCATTTAGCTAAGCAAGTTACAATCTTGATGAGCTAGTTGCAAAATTCAGTTTAAGTCGTCACATTAACAATGGGTTCAAGATCAACCACAAGTACAGTTTCTAAATTAAGCAACTGACATATGTGGAGAGCTAGTGTCACAATTGATATGTTTGTCCTGCACACAGCCCCCCCATCCAGTGGGCAGCGGTGGATAGGTTACAATCACTTAGTTACTACCTTCAGTTAGCAAACTGGGGATATTTGGCTAAAATTTCTGATAGCAGATCATTTTGAATGAAATATTGACACATCGTTGGAACATTGGTTATAGAATTGTCTCTAAATTCACCTATCTTTTCGCACTTCATCACATAGTGACAGGGTGTGCGAATAATTTGGTTGACACAGTTTACATTTGCTCAGGTCTACATCAGCAGATAATGAGAATTCCCAGAGATACTTGTAACCGAGTCTAAGCCGAGCAGTAGTAACATCTAGAAGTCTGCTGATTTTATTGGATGAACTATAGATGTGTGGCTCCTCTTGCATGACCACCAAAGTGAAGTGATTCGACGAAATATCTATGCCCAAGCTTACCACCAAGTGCTGTCGGGTCATTGGGGGATATAGCCTCGACTACCAATGACTTTTGTACAGTCACGGTGATCGAGTGGTTAAGGAACCACGTAAGCCATGGAGCATAGTGCTCCTGGCTGTCTGGGCTCGAATCCTTCTGAGGTGTGGAGTTTTCAGTTTATATATATATATATATATATATATATATATATATATATATATATATATATATATATATATATATATACATATATATATATATATATATATATATATATATATATATATATATGTCGTACCTAGTAGCCAGAGCGCACTTCTCAGCCTGCTATGCAAGGCCCGATTTGCCTAATAAGCCAAGTTTTCATGAATTAATTGTTTTTCGACTACCTAACCTACCTAACCTAACCTAACCTAACTTTTTCGACTACCTAACCAAACCTAACCTATAAAGATGGGTTAGGTTAGGTTAGGTAGGGTTGGTTAGGTTCGGTCATATATCTACATTAATTTTAACTCCAATAAAAAAAAATTGACCTCATACATAATGAAATGGGTAGCTTTATCATTTCATAAGAAAAAAATTATAGAAAATATAATAATTCAGGAAAACTTGGCTTATTAGGCAAATCGGGCCTTGCATAGTAGGCCAAAAAGTGCGTTCTGGCTACTAGGTACGACATACATATATATATATATATATATAGTAGCCAGAACGCACTTCTCAGCCTACTATGCAAGGCCCGATTTGCCTAATAAGCCAAGTTTTCATGAATTAATGTTTTTTCGACTACCTAACCTACCTAACCTAACCTAACTTTTTCAGCTACCTAACCTAACCTAACCTATAAAGATACGTTAGGTTAGGTTAGGTAGGGTTGGTTAGGTTTAGTCATATATCTACGTTAATTTTAACGCCAATAAAAAAAAATTGACCTCATACGTAATGAAATGGGTAGCTTTATCATTTCATAAGAAAAAAAATTAAAGAAAATATAATAATTCAGGAAAACTTGACTTATTAGGCAAATCGGGCCTTGCATAGTAGGCTGAGAAGTGCGTTCTGGCTACTAGGTACGACATATATATATATATATATATATATATATATATATATATATATATATATATATATATATATATATATATATATATATATATATATATATATGCAACAATGATCACAAAAACACTGATCCAAGTATGCAGAATAACCACATATGAAAAATAGAAAATGCTTAACGCGTTTTCGGCTAATTCGCCTTCATCAGAGCAAAGTAGAATCAATTCTACTTTGCTCTGATGAAGGCGAATTAGCCGAAAACGCGTTAAGCATTTTCTATTTTTCATATGTGGTTATTCTGCATATATATATATATATATATATATATATATATATATATATATATATATATATATATATATATATATATATATATATATATATATATATATATATATATATATATTAAAAAATACATATACATGTACACACACAATATTTGTAAATACAATAATATATATATATATATATATATATATATATATATATATATATATATATATATATATATATATATATATATATACATATATATATATATATATATATATATATATATATATATATATATATATATATATATATATATACATACACATATATATACACACAAACATATATATATACAGTATACTGTACATATTAAGTGACATGCCCTACATCTTTCATAACTTTGTGTCAAATACTATGAGGGTGATGAGATTAAGGCAATGACAAAAATACTTCCGTACCTGACAAACGTCTGATATAACCAGGGCCGATGAAGTGTACACAATGATCTGCTCCATTTTGTGTGTCATCTCAAAATGGAAATGAAATTCAAGAGCAGCGTTGGCAATATGTTAAGGAGCTTTTTATGCACTTCTTGAGTCCCATGCGATGGTAATACTGTCATCACTTTAGAGCAGACAAAAAAACATTTTGTTCCTCTGGTGCTTTATTCAAACAAATGCTAAAATTATTTTTTGGAAAGGACAACTCACTGCCCTATAATTGACCTGGAGGTGAACCTCACATACACACCAGTAAAGACATGTGACCGGGAGTGAGAATGTTCCTCTTCCATTTATTCCAGTGAAGGTATGGAAGGTCTTATCATTACTAATAATAAAAGGGAGACTTGTGATATGATTAATATTAATCTTAAGCTCAAATAACTACAAAACCCAGTGTTAAGAGATAATTTTCCCCAGAAGATGAGAGGGTGTGGAGATTACTCTTATTTTTCTGACACTTCATGAGACAAGGAGACAAAATCAAGCTTGAAATAATTATATATATATATATATATATATATATATATATATATATATATATATATATATATATATATATATATATATATATATGTATGTGTGTGTGGGTGGGTGTGAGTATGTATATGTATGTATATGTATGTATATGTATGTTTATGTATGTGTATATATGTATATATATGTAAATATATATGAAATATATAATTATTTATTTAAAGCTCATTTTAGCTCCTAATGGTTTAATAAGCAAGCTATATACAATTGCCACTATTTAGTATTAAACAGTAATTTTTCTACACATGGTTTGAAATAATTATGAAACATAGATTGGTTAAATGGCATGGCACACATATATAGCTTGTTTGCGTATTACAATTAAGTCAATCAAGACTACAATGATGGTCAGTGTATGAAGATATTTGTCAAAAATATTTACAAAATATCAGAACTTTATGAACCATAAAGTCTTTCAGGTACCTTATTGACATAATATTTTTTTATATTGAATGCAACCATCCCGTATTGTTTGTTTACAATTGTTGCTATTTTTCTGAATGTTAACAAGTTATTCATTATGTATATTGTTGGTAAATGAATAAATATGCAGAGGTTCTCCTTTTCTCATGAGTGTACTAAACTTTACTCATTGTATCTTACTGAAATGTTTATGAATTGTTACAATCATTATTGTTCAATGTGTGTGTGAGACTTTTTCACGTCATATTTTTTCACCGAAGGATGCATAGTATACCACCAATTCTTAGGTTACCCAGAATCCTCTTGGCTGCTATTTAATGTGCTCTCAGCCTCCGTTCTCAGATGCACACATGGCCTGGGCGAGCTGTAGTTCACCATGCATAGACTACGGCTGCTGCATGTCACCACAAGTAAACTCCAGCTACGGAACACGTGCAGACTCGGGGCTGTGAGTCGGCAGTTGCATAATAATGGGTAATCCAAGTCAGGGTTGGTAATAAATACTTGTAATTCAAAGTGTATACTAGAGATTGGTTACAACCTGTGCGGTTATTATAGCTCTTTATCAAATCTAGTTCTTTATTATTTCTGAAACCTACCTGATGAAATGTGCCCAGGAGGAGGAAAGGTTGAGGCGAGGGTATGCGAGGCTTCAGTGTCGGCAACATTCCTCCACTGTCAGTAGTCTGTTGCTGTTTCATGCAGGGATATTGATCAGTAACATCACTCTTTGCAGTAATCTGCAAAACAACATAATAATTTGCTTTATTTTAATTCAAGTATATTAACATGTGAGTTTGTTATATATACACACACACATATATATATATATATATATATATATATATATATATATATATATATATATATATATATATATATATATATATATATATACACATATACATATATATATATATATATATATATACATATATATATATTTATATATATATATATATATATATATATATATATATATTACACAAACACATAGTATATAATTATTTATTTTGTGCCTGATGTGCCAAGTTCTAATATCTTTGCCTAATAAGCTGATTTTTCACAATTATTTTTCACAATTATTTTTCTTACGAGATGATTAAGCCTTATATTACATTATACAGTATATATTTTTTTTAAATAACAGAAATTTGATTAAACCTAACCTAATCTACACAAGTTAATTATGTTCTTAATATTAATTGAAATAAACTAATTTGGAAAGAAATATTTGAAAATCACTCTGCTTGTTAGGCAAATTGGGCCTTGCATACTAGGCCTAGTATTGGGATTCTGACTATTAGATACGACATATTATATACTTTTATTTATTATATATATACACACACACACATACATAAAATATATGTATATAAAGCAGATGTTGGAGTAAATGTTGCAGGATACAGTCCCCTGCCCACAATTGGTGGTGCTTGCTGGCTTAGACGATCAACCCGCACTCCACTCTACCTCATCAACTCTCTATAGCCATTTTATTTTTAATTTTTTTTTTGGGGGGGGCCCCTAAGTGTTCTGGTGCCCACTCACCAAATGTTAATCAAAACAAAACCTTAACTTCTAAATAAAATATTGTTTGTACTAAGAGAGGCCAGGAGTATAATCCATGATAGCTCATATTATTTTTCAAAATCAGGTCCTTGTAGCACTTTGTCATAGGAAGAAAGCCATTCAGCAGGGAAGCAAGGCATTATTTATAGTCAAGTTGTTGTAAATCAAGAAAATAAATAGATTTTGCTTAAAAACAAGATATGAAATTCACTAATAATAAAAACCATCAGCAGTATACTTCATTAATTCAAGTCTGACGAATATCTCCTAACAGGATTTTACACATCTTCCTAATTTGTGAGCAGATAGTTACTGCTTTTGCAAACATGCTATTTACTCATAACTATTCAGGCAAGAGCATGATAGATCAATACAAACCTCCTCATGCTAGCAGGAGTTAATCCCACAATGCAAAGTGTTGCAAGCTTATTTACTAAGCATGTCTGATTTAAATGTACAGTAGTATACTTTATAGTACATAAGTCATTCCATAACTTGAATTAGTGTTTGCTGAATATATTTATGGTAATTCCCTGTCAAGACAGAAAGCCTGTAGCTTCTCAAGATCCTTTTTCCTGGCTTCTATCTGCTTTTGCCAATTTGGTACCGAAATTACTTTTGGTAATTAATTACTTCGTTCAATAACATTTATATCATGTGGATCACAATTGTATGAATATCCTGGTCTCCTTTACCCAATAATTACATTAGAACACATTTCCCCTAAAACTAACTCAAAGAAAAACTGCTTTCATAATCATACAGACGGTAATAATGAGCAAAGGGAAGAAGGCTGTGTAACAGAGCTATAAAGAAGAAGCAAGCATTGATCTTCCTTGTTAGCAAGCACAACCATCACCGTGGTGCCATGCATCGTCCTACCTCTGGAACAAGAAAAACTTTTGTTTTGAAGTCTATCACACTGTTATGTATAATACACAAACCAGATGATAATACCATAGACTTTCTTTGTCATGTGAACTACCACCAAAACCAAATTATACGCATGAATATTTTAATGCGCTACTACTGTGCTGATCCTGCTGGCCCAGTTTGGTGTAGTAAGGTGGCGGTCTGCACTCAGGCACTGGGTGATGGCTTCGGTCAGTGCCATACTGGGGGGATTTGTTCCTCTCTTCTTCAGTGGTAGACTAATACAAATGCATGTATGCAATTTTGAGCAAGCCAGAGAATAAGATAGACTTGTTGCTTCTGCGAGAGTGCCTCCAGCCTCCCGTCAGTCCACACTTATCACCTGTAGATCTTCCGTTCTGCACCTCGTCATTCTTTCTGAAACTTTGTTACATTCATTGTGTAAAACACATGTCATCTCTCACGCTCGAATGACGTAAATGTGCATATGCTCAATAAGTTACTGTGTACTGTGGAGAGTCTGTTACGGTGTACTATGGAGAGTCCAAGTTCCCATTTAATGTTCATTCAGATCAGTCAATTTATATTGTTTTGAAGAAGCCTTGGTGTTGTGGCGTAGAGTAGGGCTGACAGCACTTGCCTGCTGACTTATGCTGATGCTCATCACGCCAGCTGACACTCAAAACTTATTACATTTACTCAGCACCCTGAATGAATACTCAGCTTGCACCCATTATAAACTCATATCATTACCCTACACAACCCCTCTGATGCTCAAAACTTGGTACTGAAATTGTGACATTCAGCTTTCCCATAATACTAATGTAAGTAAATCATATATCATCCAGATTCCCCAATAAAAAGTAAAGCAGCCATTGGATCACGACTATGTGACATTTACCAAGAGTGTCTCACACCCCGCAACACACCTTTTGACATTAACCGATGTTGTGTTGTTGATGGACAAATCAATTCCAGTAGCATTCTCAGCAGCTCTTGTGCAGCAACCCATCATTTACCCAGAACTTTGTATTCACTCTAAAACTGACTAAACCACTTTAATGTAAGACTCTCCATTTCAATCAAAACCTAACACTTAGATATTTCATTACTCTATTATTATTATTATTTAACTTTTATTTATATATCTACCAGAATTTATATATTTGTATATATTATTTTTTAAGCAAAAAATTTAATATAGAGAACACTGTAATTGCCTCTCACCACACCCAGCACAAGAAAAGTTGTTAACTTAACAGTATAGCTTCACGATAAAAAAATATTGCACTGCAGACTATCGTACCTGCCATAAAGTAAGTCACCTCTATTTAATTTATAGTTGCTACACATCAATCCCTGCACAAAAAAATGGTTATTGCGATTAATAAATACTGTACATTTGAAAACATTTAATAGTGCCCCCCCCCCCAAAAAAAAAAAATAGCTGTCAAACAATCAGCAGAATGCTTACACAGCAGTAAAATTACATAACATAGTACAGTTAGAACAAATAAAATTAAACAAATCACCACCATTTTGTGCCAAGTTACAGTCTACACAATGCACTCATTAAAAACTTGCAATCCACCATCCCAGATTGCATACCTTGCATCACACAAACACCACACAAGCATCAACCAAACACCACATGGACATCCCACAAAACACCACATGGACATCACACAAACACCACATGGACATCACACAAACACCACATGGACATCACATAAGCACCACATGGACACCAAACACAACACAGGCATCAAACACCACAAGGACATCACACACACACCACACAGACATCAAACACCACATGGACATCACACAAACACGACACCTTGGTGTCCTCCCGGCCTAGTCTTGTAGCAAGAGGAGGGAATTTGACAGATTTAACGTATTCTGAGGGGCAGATTTGGATAACTGTTTTCTAATGTTACGAGTACCATTTTTGTCACGTTTTGTCAAAGGAGTATTAGGACATATATCACAAGTCTGTCATGTTTCCCCCTATTTTGGTTTGATGCTTGTTGCCGATGGGTAGGAAAAATGTTAAGTAGGATATTTATGGATCTCAGCCTTACGTTGGGCGAGTTTGTTGTGTATATTATCGAGTGGGTCTGGTGGCTGATGACCAGGCGTGTTTGTTTCGCAGCTGTTGTCAGCCATACATACTCATTTAAGGTTAGTAGAAGCTTGTTTACCAGCATACAAATTAATAAATAGCCAGATACTGTTTAGCAATGTAATGCACAGTATAGAGTGTGCCGGGAGGGGGACTAAGACGATTTTTATATTGTAAAAAAATAGCATACAAGACATTGTGTACTTGGCGTCTCCCTGAACCCGGACCGTGTTTATTATATGATGTTATCTTGCTCCTCGAGCACTTGACATCATTGTAAACACACACACACTGAATTCTGAAACAGCATCTAAGAATAATAATAATAATAATAATAATAATAATAATAATAATAATAATAAAATAATAGTAATAAATATAATAAGAGCCCTTGTCAAATAAAAAATAAAGACCAACATTATAATCTATATATTGTATGTATATGTATACATGTACATGTGTGTATATATAAATATAATTATATATACTGTATATATATATATATATATATATATATATA
This sequence comes from Procambarus clarkii, assembly GCF_040958095.1. Classification (NCBI taxonomy): domain Eukaryota; kingdom Metazoa; phylum Arthropoda; class Malacostraca; order Decapoda; family Cambaridae; genus Procambarus; species Procambarus clarkii. The sequence goes on from NC_091192.1 coordinate 33,908,013, forward strand.
TATATATATATATATATATATATATATATATATATATATATATATATATATATATATATATATATATATATACAGTATATACAGTACAGTACAGTTTATATATATATATGTACAGTACAGTACAGTTTATATATATATATGTACAGTACAGTACAGTTTTTATATATATATATATATATATATATATATATATGTCGTACCTAGTAGCCAGAACGCACTTCTCAGCCTATTATACATGGCCCGATTTGCCTAATAAGCTAAGTTTTCATGAATTAATTGTTTTTCGACTACCTAACCTACCTAACCTAACCTAACCTGACGTTTTCGGCTACCTAACCTAACCTAACCTATAAAGATCGGTTAGGTTAGGTTAGGTAGGGTTGGTTAGGTTCGGTCATATATCTACGTTAATTTGAACTCCAATAAAAACAAATTGACCTCATACATAATGAAATGGGTAGCTTTATCATTTCATAAGAAAAAAATTAGAGAAAGTATATTAATTCAAGAAAACTTGGCTTATTAGGCAAATCGGGCCTTGCATTGTAGGCTGAGAAGTGCGTTCTGGCTACTAGGTACGACATATATATATATATATATAAATATATATATATATATATATATATATATATATATATATATATATATATATATAAAAACACACACAGTATATAAAATACTTAAGTGGTGTTCCAGAATATTGGTGGGGGAGGAGAGCATATGGTCCGCAGGCTCAGTGTGTCACAACCAGCGTGACTGTACTTTTGACAGGCTGCATCCATTGGATTATGTAAGATCCCAAACGGACTTTTGGATGAATCATGAATAATCATGTATAAAACACAGTGATGATTTTTATATACCTTGTATATTATTTGTCAGTTCTTCACCTCACACCACACATGTGTGAGAGACAGACTGTGTGCGTACTGTTTGTGTTCAGAGTTTCGTGTGATACCGTCATCGTGTTTTAATACTATATTGTCACCATCAACCATCCACTGGACAAGTTGTGGATATTAGAAATGTCGCAAAGACATTTACTCTAATATTTTGAAATATATATAATTTTTACCACACTTATTGCTAAGCCACTTTGGATATTGTAAGCTTCAATTGCCAATCACTTTTTAAACCTACCTGACTTTATAATTATGAAGGAATTCTATTCTAAATTATTGGTCTATTCAATATGAAACTTTGCCCATGCGATTTGCCATGAACATTAAACAGTGTGGATCGCCATGTCAGTTCCTCTTCTTTACCTTACTTCCTGGAGTGTGTGAAAAACAGAGATTTCTTGCAATTAACATTCTTTATGTACATGCATACATGAGCACCACACACATTTCATTCTGGGTTCCCTTAACACAGTTTTTCACTTGTAGATGACCTTTCACACACCTTCTCAAAGATCACTACTGAACACGCATCCTCGTAAGGACCTTCCTGCTTGTTTTCATATATAGATTCTCATCTAGGCTTCTTTCAGGACATCCTCACATGAGCCTTCTTAACCCTTAGACCGCACAATATATACATAGACGATGGGAGTAAGTTTACCAAAACTGCGCAATACATATATAGACGATAGAGGCTCTAGCGCACCATTTTAAATGCCCCACGAGGGATAGGGGCAGCTATAGTCCAGCCACAACCGATAATTAACAGACGCCACATATAAAAAAAATCGTGGGCAATATTCCCAGGTCTGAGAGCCTCAGCACTGAGTGAGCCACCAGGGTTGGCGCGCACACAGCATGAGCTCACAGCACGTTGTTCAGCTTGTGACCAAAGCATCTCCTAAAAATTTCAAAATATGTATGTACATGCTATTATCTAGTGATGATAGTATTACAGGAGACCCCTGATTGTGATAAAACTGACCAAGATTCTGATAATAGCAGGATTGTGGTGATATTTAGCGTTGTGCTCCATGGTGGGAGTAGTAATGCTGAGGGAGGGAGGGAGATGGCGTCGTCTTCTGACTCTGTGTGGCTACCTTTTATTGACTGGACTTACCATACCAGCTTAGTGGTTTGCTATGGTGAACACAAATGTAGATACTTATATATAACGTGTGTATAGTGTAATAACAGCAATAGGAGTATGTTGGGAGCCGCCATTTTGGTGAGGGAGGTGCGTCATCTGCATGACATGTCATATTGTTTACTGGTGGCCACTATGGTCTTTGAGCACCATATCAGCTTATTTGTACAGGTATGGTGAATAAAACATGTAGATACTTATATGTAATGTGTGTGTATATAGTGTAATAACACCACAAACAGCATTGTTGGAGGAGAAAAAGAAATATTAGTGCGTCTGGCCTTGAACCAGTGAGGGTGGCAGCCACCAGCTGACTGTGTGTAGCTACGTCTCTTATTGCCTGAACTCACCATACAAGCTTAGATGTACAGTTATGGTGAACAAAACATGTAGATACTTATATATAATCTGTGTATATAGTGTAATAACAGCAAAACTAGTTGTTTATTGTTTTATGAACATAATAATTGAATCACTAATATACACACCATAATTTTGAGTACAGCTCAAAGGTTCACACATTTTAATAAATAAATGTATCACAATACACACTATTGAATAATATCACTGAAAAAAAAAATCAGAGACACTGAAATAATTAGGTAATAATATCTTTGTGGAAACTCTCACCTGGCAGCTGGGGCAGAGCAGACCTCGTCTGGCGCCTGCTCTGTAAACGACTCTTTTTTGCCAGACTTCCTCGCCCTATTGCAGCCAAAATATGCCACCTACGATTTTTTTTCCCATGATCGGGGAACACAAATGAACACTTTAATAAGACGAAATAATTTTTTATATATTTTTTTTGTTGCACCTGTGGGTGTTGAAGGCCCTTAGCAGCCTAAGGGTTAATGATGCCCATAAGCACACATTCTTGCCAAAGTCTCCATAATTATGTCCATTCATAATTCCTTACCTAAGCCTCTTTAATGATGTCAATATGTGCATATCCTCATTTGGGACTCCTTAATAATCTTCATATACAATCATCCACACTTGGGCCTCCCTTCACTACACCAGTCTCCAAAAGTGCTCCTGCAGTGCCACACCTCTCTAAATGCCTCAGGTATCATATGATAATTTCTGAGTAATATAATGACTCATATGATCACTTAGTCATATTGCAAAACATGTTTACTTGCAGATGTTGCAACCAACAAAATTAAACAACTTTTTTTTTTTTTTTTTTTAGAAAATATTGAAGTTGTATAATGGGATCAAAGCCACATCATTAAACTTCTCATGTACACACACTACTGACAGGGCCTGTTGTGTACCTGAGAAATCCATGGATGCAGGTTTTGGTCCTATTTTTACAGCATTAATATTTTCTCAATTTGATAATATAATTGTGATTTCAATTTGCAACACTTTCTTTTTCAGTGAAAACATAAAAATTGGATCTAATATTGCAGTACTGTATATGGCACAATATCTATACAAGGTTTTCATCATTAGAATGAATATGCAATTCAAGAAAGTGTTTCCAATGAAGTAATTTTAGGTTACTCATAGTATCCAAGTAAAAGTACTGGGAAGAAAGTAACCATTTCAGATTTTAAGAACAGTGTTGCTTGGATGTCCATAGCAAGACTGAAGTTATATTAAATCTGTATAACTATGGAAGCATCTAGGATGAGCCATCAGTTTCTGGGAAAATACACAAAACAATAAAACTAAGGTTCAAATCTGAAGTTAAAAAACCAGTGTTGAATGTAATGAAACACCATTTTCTGGGTGGACCCCGGAGGCTCCCTGGAGCTTATCAGGCTAATGTATGTTATATTAGACAGGGACATTAGCTATGGAGTTCAGACCTACCAGGGACCAGAACCAGAACCTGGCCCCTTCATAGAGGTTTCAGGGAGCAATGGCCCTGGAAAACCCCCTTGTGGTTGGGGGTTTTCCTTATCTGCCATCGACCGGGGTTAGGCACCCAGAAAGGTAGGCATAACAAAACAAACCCCACATGGTAAGAAACTAAACCAAAAAAACGAACAGAGGTAGAAATTCCCAACAATCCCAAGGAAACAAGCAAACTAGCAATTATCACAATTTACTGCTGCGTCGGTCGTCCACGCAGCCCTCCCCTTCCCAAGAGGGGGAGGGGGGCCCCCGGTCCTCACCGCGCCAGCTGCCTCCAGTTTGGAAACTAGGCTTCAACCAATGCAAAATAACCGCCAACCTGTGGGAGGGAGGGTTGCCAGGGAGCCTCCGGGGCTCACCTAGAAAATGGCGTTTCATTACGTTCAACCCTGTTTTTTTGTGGGGAGCCCCTACGGCTTCCTGGAGCTACATACCCAAAGAGAAGAAAAATAGGGACTTACCCAGGAGGCGGCGGCCACAAACTCCTTAATGCAAAGTCGAGACAACTGGCTGCAACCTGCTACCCAAAGCAACACAAGAATGCCAAGGAGCAGGCACGTTCACGAAATAACGGGCAGCCAGAACTCTGTTCGACTTCCAAAATCCACACACCCGAATATGAGCCCAAGACATGTTACCAAACCCGGCAGCCAAAGCTCCAAACTTCCGAACGTCATGGGCGCGAGGATAGACCGTAGGCTGGCTAGACGCAATAACCCTGCGGACAACCTGGGAGACCCGAGCCCTGGAATAGGGAACAAGGGAAACCGGATCAACCCAAAGCGCATCCCCAGCTACTCCAGCTGAGGCACTCAGGTAATGGCGAAGAGCCGCAACCGGACACAACAGGATGCACCACCGGCTGAACCAACCACCAAGCATCAATAACCCACGGACCCCTCCGGAAAGCAGCCGTCTCATTCTTCGCCAGAAAAGATGGAGAAGGCTGCAAACGTATAAACCTACCCCCAGGACCAAAAGAGCAGAAACCACTGCGCCGGAGGAGAGCATGAAGCTCCCCTACCCGGCCCCCAGAGGCCAATGCCTACAAAAACAAAGCCTTGGAAAAACAATCTTGAACCGAAGGGGGCCACCACAAACCGAGGAGAGGAAAAGATGGGAGAGCACCCTGTCCAAGGACCAGGACGGTTCAGGCTTCACATGAGCAGGCCGGAGGTGAAACATTGCACGAGAAAGCTTACGGAATGGGGCAGATGTGCCGTCCACCCCGAATGCTAGCCAGAGCAGCTCCGCCAACGCCACACAATACGAGGTGACAGTATTAGGCATCAAATGACGGTCCTGAAAAAGCCAAGAAAGAAAGGACAAGACAACCCGATCCAAAAGAAAAGACAACCTACGAAGAGCAAGAAAATGGCGAAAAGAACACCAAGAACCTTCATACTGTCGCTGAGACGAAGTTCTCATTGGAACACTATCAACAAAGCCACCTGATCACCATAGAAATGGTGATACACCCGCATCAAAAAGACCTGACGCGAAGAGCTGAGCAGAAGTTCGAACCAGCCTCGTACCAGACCGGTCCGACCTGCTAAAAAAGGCGGAGCCGCGGGAAATGCCCCAGGTTCAGACATCAAGCAAATAGCACCAGAAACCAAGGCTGGGCCGGCCACCAAGGGGCCACAAGGACTACTCTTTCTGGAAAGGTCTCCAACCGAGCCAGAACCCAAAGCAACAGCTGGACCGGGGGGAAGAGGTACAGGTAACCCCACCTTGACCAGTCCTGCCGAAAGGCATCCACTGCGAACGCCTCGCAGTCGGGGAAGGGAGTCACATAGACTGGTAGACGTCAAAACCACGCAGACGCGAAGAGGTCCACATCTGGGAGTTCACACGCCTGGCAGATCCAACAAAACAAGTCGTCGTTGACCGTCCATTCCGTGGACAGGGGAATGAAGTGAAACAGGCTGTCTGCCAGGACGTTGAACACTCCCCGAATATGAACTGCACGAAGAGCCAAACCCCGAGAAACCAGCAGACGAACCACTTGAAGGGACCAACCCCAAAGAGGTAAGGACCGAAGAGATCCCCCGCGGTTCAGTCAATAAACCACTGGAGAACAGACCGAATGGAGCCGAATGGTAGATCCCCAAGCAACCTGAACCCTCTGAGGAGCGAACCAGATTGCCGCAAACTCCCGAATCGTGCTGTGAGCCTGACGGAAGGACGGATCCCATCGTCCCTGGCCGGCCTGGTGAACACTGATCACAAAGCCCCAGCCGAGAGACGACGTGTCCGTGAACACATCGAGCAAAGGCTCGGGAAGGCACCAAGGCACCGAACCCCGAAAACTCGGAAGAGGAAGCCGGTGACGCAGCAACCGACACAAGGCCCCCGGAGGACGAACCCAACGATCACGAGAGAGGCGGAAGGGGCGTCCCCGAAGGAACCAAAACAGACACTGATGCCAAACATGACCAGGCAGGTAGACTAGCACGGCGAAGTTCAGACTCCCGCAAAAACGCTCAAGATACCGCCAAGTGACCCAGGACCCCTCAGAAACAGCCAACGGCGGGACCGCAGCCGAAGCAATGCCTCTGGAGGGAGAGACAAGGAAGTGGTCCGAGAATCAAAATCAAGACCCAGCCAGGTCCAAACCTGGGACGGAACCAGATGGGACTTCCTCCAATTTACCAGGAACCCGAACCTGGCGAGCTGGGAAAGAACCATATCCCTGGCGAGCAGACAAGCTGACTGACTGGGAGCCCACAACAGCCAGTCATCGAGGTAGGCCAAAACCCAAATCCCTAGAAGACGCAGACGGGTCACCACAACCCGGGTCAGACGCGTGAAAACGCGAGGTGCCAGATTCAGGCCAAAAGGTAGGCAGCAAAAGCGGTAAGTGTGACGCCCCAACACGAAACCTAACCAGTCCCTGAACCCCGGATGAATAGGAATGTGCCAATAAGCGCCCTTGAGGTCCAGGGACACCATCCAGGCACTCAGCTCCAACAGAAGCAAAACCTGAAACAGAGTAGTCATCCGACAGGAGGGGGGGCAAGGAATCCAGGGGTTCAGACGGGACAAGTCCAGAATGAACCTCAGATCAGCACAGTCCCGTTTCGGCACTGGAAACGGGCGGGAAACCCACCTGAGGGACGGGGTCGTTTCGACCACGCCCAGGCGCACCCACTCCAAGATGACTTGATGAAGCGCAGGAGAAGAAACCTGCCCTGTTAGCCCCAAACCCCCCAAAGGAGAACAGGCCACCCAACTCCACCTCAGGCGGGATGACATAACCGAAAAGGCCCACAAATTGTGGGACCAAGTGTGGGCAAACAGAGCGAGCCTCCCCCCTATCGCCCCATCAACGGGGCAAACCGCAAAAGAGCAGACGTCCCTTACGAGAACCTAAACGTCGAACAGGGTGAACACCGCGCCGACCAGGCGACGCCGGCACCGAAGAGAACATTGGCTCAGAAACTGGCATGAACGGCCCACCTCGACTAGCGGAACCCTGAACCCTGGCACGACTCCTCCGAGACTGCTGAGAACGACCGCCCCGGAGAACCAACAAGTCCGACATAGGACGACAACTAGACGAAGCCGCTTGCAGAAACTGCGAGACCGCAGCCTCTGCATACAGCAACGGATAAAATGGAGACAAGAACCTAAGAGCCAGGGCCCAAGCGGATTCCAAAGAGAGGGCGAGCACAGTCTGACAGCACCCGAGGCGAGAAGCAAAAAACAGAGACACCGCTTCCTTCAGGATGGGCACAAAGAGCTTCAACAGTGAAGCCGATGCCCCAGACTTAGGCCCTTCACTTAACGCTTCCATATCCTCCTCAAGCCAGGCAGAAGATAGCTCGAGAAGGGAAAAGAAACGTAAGACCGAAGCCAAATGCACACGGGCAGGCAAATCCTCCGCAACAAACGAAGCCAGAAGAGGAGGAACCTGCACATGAAGCTGGAAAAGGCCAACATCCCGAGAAAGCATGCATTAAGGTGCTCAAACTCGCCCCCCAGGGAAACCTGCATAAATGTAGAAGTTTCACGCCAATCAAGCATGCAGGTCTGACAGAACCCCATGCCACGCCCCTAACGAAAAGAAAGGGCAGTCTGCCATTCCAGGAAGACGCCGGAACCTCCAAACGCACCCAAAAGCAGGTAGAAGAACCGAACTCAAACGAGGACGGATCCATCACAGAGACATAAACCGGGTTTCGCAAGAGGTATGCAGCAAGAGCCTCCCGAACCTCCTTCGCGGAGATACGGGAAGTAGAAAACCTCTGGAAAGACGGAGCCGAGATACCTAAAGGAGACCGAAACCGAACCCGGGGAGGAGTCGAATCCAAATCATACTCATACGGGGATGGGGGGGTAAGAAAACCCCTCACTCTACAACAATAAACCCCACGAGGAAGGCAAAAGCACCCAAGCGGGGTCAAAGGAGGCTCAAGGCCCCCAGGTCGACTCCTCCCCAGCCCCAAGATCCCCCACGTCGGGACCCGGGGGCAAAGCCGTCCTCTAAACCCTCTACCCCTGAAGAAAAGGCAGAGTCCAGGGGGGAAAGGCAGACAAGAAGGGGGTCTGCTGGAGGGACCCAGAAGCCTCGGCAGGAGGAACCAGCTTAAATGCCTCCATCCCCGACCCGAATGGGGCAGCCCCCGAAGCTGCCCGAGCCTCATTACCAACTAAACCCAATCCGAAACCCTCAGACGTTTTGGAGACGGACACAGGGGGGGAAGGTGCAGGATGAACCACAGGGGAAGGACCAGGGGTGCGGAAGGAGCCAAAGTCGAAGCGACTAACGCCCCCCAGGTCCTGGTCCCTAAAACCAAAACAGGGCAGCCTCGGGGCATCCGGGTGGGAAACCAACCTAGCTCGTTGCAGTAACCTAAACCTAACATGCAACACTGATGCTGCCTGTACCCTAACAGGAACATCCTTAGAGTAAAACTGGAGCACAAGCAGAGAACACAATTCGCAAGACTCCGGGTCAAAGGTGTCGTTGACCCAACAGGCCGCATGACGGAGGCAAAACAGGTGCCTGTCACCCTGAGACAAAAGCATACAGCAACCTTCAAACCCACACAAGGCAGGCTGGAACTCGGGAGACGCATCCATAGGTCCACCGAGCCCCGACAGGGGTTTCCAGGGCCCGTAGGGTAACAACTACGGGAATCCCGGCAAGGTGTTGCTAACCGGTTAAACACCCAAACTAACAAGGGGTAGATGATAACACTGAAAACCCCTGTGACGTGTACAAGCACAGGAACCTAGCAGAGGTCCACCAAAACAGTATCAGAAGAACTATAGTCCCACTAGGCAGAACCCCCACCAGGCAAGCAAAAACAAAACAAAAACCCCACAAAAGTACACCGTCCCCAGAGGCAACAGGAACCGGTCACCGCTTAGGTTGCAGGACGCGCAACACCTTGACGCCCTAACCAGCACAACACCGCTCTCTACCCAAGGCAAAACAAGGGTCCCATGCCCCCAGCTGGCCCCAAGGGCTAGGCAAATGCCGAGCAGCAAGAACCCCTACGGGAGCGGTTCCCAAACGCCCCAGGGGAGATAACCCTGACACGCAGGGGCAGTACTCACAGGGCACTTAGGGAAGGAAGCCCCTAAGCACATGCAGCCCCAGCACTGATGAGGTACTCCTGGCCACCACACACACCACACAAAGACAGCAGAGAATGCCACACGAGGCAAAACACCGCCCAGGATTTTAAGGCCAGAAAAGCGTCTGTCCCGGTTGACACTAGCTTACGAACTGAAGGCAGCCGGTGCGGTGAGGTCCGGGGCCCCCCCTCCCCCTCTCAGGGAGGGGAGGGCTGCGCGGACGATCGGCACAGCAGTAAATTGTGATAATTGCTTGTTTCCTTGGGATTGTAGGGAGTTTCTACCTCTGTTCGGTTTTTTGTTTTAGTTTTTTACCATGTGGGGTTTGTTTTGTTATGCAGGCGATGAGTCACAATAACGTGGCTGAAGTAGCTTTGTTTTGTTTTGCTTTGGCTTTGTTTTGTTATGTCTCCCTTTCTGGGTGCCTAATCCCAGTTGATGGTAGATAAGGAAAACCCCCAACCACAAGGCGATTTTCCAGGGCCATTGCTTCCTGAAACTTCTCTGAAGGGGCCAGATTCTGGTGCTGGTCCCTGGTAGGTCTGAACTCCATAGCTAATGTCCCGGTCTAATATAACATACATTAGTCCGATAAGCTCCAGGGAGCCGTAGGGTCTCCCCACAGAAAAACAGCTTTGAATGTAATAAAATGCCCATGTCTGGGTAAGCCTCAGTCGCTCCCTGAAGCTACAATCACTAACAGTGTATCATCTCCTAGGTTGAATCAGCCACAGAGTTCTATAGGCATACCAGGGACCATAGCCAGAACTTTGCTCCCTCCCAGAGGCGCAAGGAGCAGTGGCATTTATGCTATGCTACCACTGGGGGTAGGCAACTACAAAGACAGCAAGACAAAACCAATCACTGCAGGATTCATCAGAAACCACAGCCTCGAGAACTGCAGAAAGAACTCTTCCAACAATGTAAAACCAGTGTTGAATGTAATGAAACGCCATTTTCTGGGTAGAGCCCCACAGGATCCCTGGAGCTATTGGACTGATATTAGTAACAGGCTTCAGTCAGAAGCCCGGTACTAATTTTAGTACTGGGAGTTGTCATGCCTACTGGGGACCCCTAGCCAGAACATGGTCCACTCAGAGAGGAGCAGGGAGCAATGGCCTATGAAACTCTCATGTATGAAAGTATTCATGTCTGCCATCGACCGGGGTTGAACACCCAGGAATGTTGACACTCCAAAACAGACCTCTCCTGGTAGAAAACCAACCCCGCTCAACCCTGGTCGATGGCAGACATGAATACTTTCATGCATGTGAATTTCATAGGACATTGCTTCCTTTGCCTCTCTGAGGGAACCATGGGCACAAGCACCTCAGGTTAGTGGGGTGCTTGGGTTAGTGGTGTGGTTAGTGGGGTGCTTGGGTTAGTGGTGTGGTTAGTGGGGTGCTTGGGTTAGTGGTGTGGTTAGTGGTCCCCACTAGCCATGACAACTTCATATGACTGAAGCCCTGTACTAATATTAGCTAATATCAGTCCAATAGCTCCAGGGAGTCTCTGGGACTTCCCCCACAGAAAAATAATCGAAATCACCCCTGAAACTAATGTAAGCTAATTCGCCATACCTTCCCCGCTCGTTTTGGTGAAGGGAGGAGGTAGGCAGCTCACTGTCAACTAGCATCACCATCTTCAGTTCTATTGTAGATGTAACCAACCTCCTGAGGACCTAGAGGGAGGGAGGGAGGGAGGGAGGAAGTGACAGCGTGGCTCACCCAGAAATTGCCATTTCATTACATTCAACGCTAGTTTTCTAGCTACAAGCGCCTTGTATTTTCCTGAAGCTAACTACACACAGAGAAGGAAAAGAAATGGGCACCTACCAGGGAGGGAGCACTGCAGGAACCAAGAGGAAAATGACACAATTGGTAAAAAAAATGTCTCAAAATCATGCAAGGGCACCAGGACCCAGGCACATTGATAAGATACCAGGCTGCCAGAACTCTGGGAGCCGACCGGTATCGAACCGGTCGGCGCGATACCAAAATCCAAAACCCCCGCACCCAAATTTGAGCCCAGAATATTCATGAACACTACTGAGAAAGTAGCATACTTCTTAACATCATGGGTGTGAGGGTAAACTGCAGGCTGGCTATACTTAATGAGACTGAGAACAGCGTGAGAGATGAGCCATTGAGCAGGAAGCCAGGGTAACAGGATCAACCCTTTGGGCCGATCAACTGAGGCAAAATCGATGGCATGAAGTTAACGATGAAGAGCCACCACTGGGCACAGCACATGATGCACCCTGACCAAACCAACCAAGCAACACCAACAAACCGACACAATTGGTAGGGAGTGGGAATGTTAGGGAGCCACTGGGACTCTACTAAAAAGATGTTTCATCACATTCAATGCTGGTTTTTAAGTGGGACCCCTCTGGTGGCTCCCTGAAGCTAACTAACAATGGAGATGAAAAACAGGGACTTACCAGAGAGGAAGAAAGACAGCAGAAAATAAAACACAGCCAAAAGCAACACAAGAATGATGAGGGGCTGGGACGTTGACCAAATTCTGATCCACCATGACCTTGCTAGATCGCCAAAACCCCTAGCCCAAATATCGGCCTAAGGTATGTTGGAGAAAACTGCAGCAAAAGCCACAGACTGTATTTATGAACATCATGGGCCAGGGGTAGACCACACAGGCTGGCTGGACTTAACAACACTGCAGACAATCGTGAAATGCATGTCATGGAACAGAGAGCCAAGAAAACGGAACTGACCCATAAAGTGACTACCAAGGAATCAGTGGCATGCGGGTAGCAGAGAGAGCTGCCACCAAACACAATAAATGATCCACCCCTGGCTGAACCAACCAAGTATCATTAACTAAAGGACCCCCTCTGGAAGCTTGCCAACTTGCTCTTCACCAGACCAGTAGGATACAAATGAACAAACTGCCCACCAGGGACAAAAGAGCAGAACCTTTACTGTTGGAGACGAGCATGAAGCTTCCCAACCTGAGAGCCGGCTAAGAAAGGAGAAGGCCAAACCAGCAAAGTACATCATCACTCTGATTTGCTGAAAGACACAGCTGCAGGAAAACACCTGATTCAGACAGTGGGCTAGAAGCACTGGAAACTAAGGCTGGGCTGGCCAATGAGAAACCAGACAGATCACCCTCCTTGAATACAACTCCAGAACGGACACAACCTGGAGCAACAACTGAACCAGAGCAAAAAGGTAAATGCACCTTCACCTCGACTAGTCCAGTCAAAAGGCATCCACTGCAAGAACCTCCCGATTTGGGAAAAGTGCCACATAGGAGGGAAGGCACCGGCTCCATGCAGACATGAAGAGGTCCACCTTGGGGCAACCTAACATTTCACAGATCCAATAAAAGGACACATCATCGACGGTCCACTACATAGAAATGGGACGGAAGCAAGATAACCCATCCACAAGAATGTTGGACACACCTTGCACATGAACTGAATGGAGAACCAAACCCCGAAAAACTAGAAGCTGGCTACTCAAGGTGTCTAGCTCCACAGGGCAATGGACCAAAGCGAGCCCCTTACCTTTCAGTTCAGGCAAAGAACTGAAGAGTCTGGATCTATCAATGAAAAAGAGGTCCAAATTCCACAGGAGGTACCAAAACAAATCTGTGCACAGAATATGAAACAAGGAAAGCTGAAAACCTCCAGAAATACGATGACTGAGACACCGAACAGGACTCAAAAACTGAACCCAAGGGGGAGCAGCCAAATGATCATATTCATACAAAGAGGAAATTAAAATGTATTCCATTGAAACAAAATACCTTTCAAAGAGGGAACCAAGGTTCAAGAAGGGTTAAATGACACCCATGGGTTCTCCTTGGGCTTCCTCCTAAACCTACCATCAAGACTCTGGGATAGAGTCCTAGTCCCTGTCCAAGGCCTTGGGACAGAAAGGTGTCCTTCAGAGGAAATGGCTTAGAGTAGGGAGGCAGTTGTAAAGATAATTACCCTAAAACCCCAGTGAGCCCCGAACGTTCAACTGCCTTCACTGTTGGCGTTAATGGGGCCACCCCCAGAGCTAAACTCTGTTCCAACTTTAAAACCCTCAAACACTTTGAAATCCAAACTGATGGGGTGGGGGGTGGGGGGGGGTTAGCCCAAAAGTTGAGTGAATCACACCCACAGCTGAAGGAAGATGGGGTGCTGACTTAAGTCATAATGGAGCTCATCACCACCCACAATTCTAGGTCCCTAAGCACCACGGGGCCAAACTCCGGGATATCCAACTGATTACAATGCTGTAAGCGCCTACGCCCAAGCAAACCTTGCTTTCCAAGTGACAGCTGCCTGAAAAGCTCTTACATTGGAAGCTAAATCAATCAAAGCCGAGACTCAGAGAGAACAAACCTCACAGGACTCAGGGTCGAAGGTGTCACTGATCCAACAACCAGCAGAATGATCATCCGGTAACAAACTTGTTACCGGATGTTACCGAGCACCCTTCAAACTTGTACATGACAAGTGCAGACATGATGGACTGATACAACCATGCCAAAGACACACATGGGAATTACCAAGGCTTGAAGGCAGCTAGCCAAGCAAGGCAACCCAGGCACTAAGTGCGCTTGCTAGAGACACGATAAACACAGCCACAACAACTCAACTATAACTGGCAGCAGTGTGTCACGAACATGAGCCCAGCATGCCCAAGCTCAACCAAGAGAGCACCCCCAGCCATGGGTCCAAACAGAGTAGTCAAAGACTTGTGAATAGCCCAAGGAAAGGCTTTCCACCCAAGTGACCTTGCCTCTCAAATGCAAATTCCCAAACACACCAGAGAAGATACCTTTGTCAGTGCTGGGGCAGTGTTAGTGGACAAGCTGGAAAGGGACCCAGGGCACAGTGAATTCAAGCCCACACAAGCCAGATAAAAAATATACACGTGAAAAAAAAACTAAAATATAGAACAAAGTACAAAATACTGTAAATGGCTCCTGCAGGAACAAGTCCAAGGATGGCTGGCACTTAGCTTGAAGCAGTGGGGCTTGCCTTCTCTCAATAACCCAGAACAGAAGTGGCCAGTACCTTCTGTTTGCATGTTTTGCATCAGCAAAAGAACAGATAAGGAAGATGGCTGTGTGTGGCGGCCGGGCCACCTGGTGGTAAGTAATTATCAAAGAGGGAACCAAGCCGGGAAGGCTATGTAGCACACCACCTGGTGGTGACATTAAATACAATGAGTTTTGTGCTAATTTTAAATGTTTCTCTTGTACTGTGTGAATTGTTTGCAGAGTTGTTTGGCGTATTTGAGGCTTTGGTCTTTGTTATGCCTCCAGTTGTCTTTAAAGCTTCACTGACTTTCGGGATGCTTTCCTAGTGTGGTGGCAAATGACAATTTGCCACCACACAAATTGTCATTTGCTCTCTCTGCCCCAATGATGGAGGGCAGGTTTTGGCTCTGGTCCCCAGTAGGCCAAACAGAACTTCAGCATCTCATGGGACCCAATTGCATGGAGCAGTCTCAGCAAGATATCTTCAGGGAGCCACCAGGGGAAAGGGACTCCAGAAGACTCCCGAAACAACTTGGGAACAGTGTTAAAGCAGTATCGACGCCAAACGCAAGCAACAGTGGCTCTGCCAGCACCAAATGATAAATGACAACAATATTAGGCATAAGATGCCAATCAAGAAACAAGAAAGAAAGAAAGGGGCAACAAAACTCAAAACAGACTGAAGAAAAATGAAGGGATAGAAAAAGGGGTGGAAGAGGTAAATAAACCTCCACCTCGACCAATCCTGTCGAAAGGCATTCCACCAGGAAGTCATCAAAGAAGGCTAAAACCTGAATACAGTACCTCACAAGGAAAATGGGCCACCACAACCTCAACTCAGTGCATAAGAATGGTGGAACCAGATTTCGGCCAAATGGGAGAACCCAAAAGTGGTAAACTTACAGTCCCGCGAAAAGCAAGAGCCAAACCCTGAACCTTGGGCATATATAGACTAGCCAAGAGGCAATCCAGAAGTTCAGAGAAACATCCACATGCCTGCCTTGAGAGTGAGAACCCAGGACAGGATGGTTATCTGGAAATGGGGGTAAGGAGTTCGTCTGGAAGACCAGACAAACCTTGACGAGAGGTTCTCGTTGGAACTAGAGCTCCAACAAGTCCCAAATCAGGACTGAGAAAATAGACAGCACACCTACCGTAAAGATGCAGACATGACGACTACACACAGAGCCACACAACCCAAGACAACCAGACAGAGATGAAGATAGGAATCCCATCGGAACAGCCCAAACCTCCAAGAGGAGGGACCAACCAACCAACCCTACCGCAATTTGAAAGACAATGACCCAAAAAGCCCAATGGGCTTTTCGGCCCAAAGCCCAATGGGCTTTGCCATTGGGCTCAGCCCAATGGGCTGATCATGGGATCAGGCATCGGCAAACCGAGGGGGGGCCACCCCATCAAGAGGCAAACCGCAAAAGGGCCAACGTGAGACCTGAGAAGCAGCCGTACAAGCCGAGTGAGCAAAATACAGGTAATGGAATATATTCTAGTCAGGATGACCCAGAAACCTCACAACACACCCAGGATGGGGAAAAGGGCCCAAACTCAAAAAGAGGCTGAGCCCAATGGCAAAGCAAAACCAGGTCACACAGGAGGTACAGAAATAAAGCCTCGTGAGCCCTGTAAGGAAATCCGAGAGGAGAGAAGCTTCAAAAGGACACCTCCAGGGGCCCAAAGGCACCTGGAAATTAACACTGGTGGGAACAGCACACAAAACCAACTCTCACAGGGTGGCGGGGAAAAGGAACCCTTTCCCCAGCTGCAGATGCGAGGAACCACAAAGGATCAAAAAGGGATCTATGAGCCTCACATTGACTTCCCCCAAAGCCCTGGAAACCCCCCCAAAGAGCCCCAGCTGAGCTGTCATCCATGCCCACCGCCCGGGATAGACATATGTAGTCCAAGGGAGAGACCTCGAAGAAGGGACCAGCTGGAAAGACCCAGAAGCCTCTGCAAGCCCAAAAGGCTCAACTGCCTCTGAACTCAAATTGGAAGGGGCAACCCCCAGAGCTGACTAACCTACAACCTGAGATAAACCTTGCCCCAAACTCTGAAGCCTTTAAATGCAATGGGGCCAGAAGCAGGAAAAGGGAGAGCAGAGGAAGGGTAAACCATGCCTGAGGGGAGGGAAAAGGTGAAGATGGAGCCAAGGTCGAGGAGACCAACACCCCTAAACCCAGGTCCCAACCACTAAGCAGGAGAGCTCTGAGGCATCCAAATGGGCACTAGACTGCAGAAAGACCAAAGATGAAGAACAGTCACTGCCTGATAAACCCAAGCATCACCAGAAGGGCTAAGAGGGAGAGTAACATGATGGGAACACACCCCACAGAGTCGAAAGTCACATTGATGCAGCATGGCGGAGGCAGGCGGAATGAATGTCACCTTGTGCACAGACAAGAACAACCCTCATCTGTCAAGAAGTGAGGGTGGGAAAGGGAGCACTCGAGGCACCCTAACCCACAAAGAATTACCAGGGCCTAAAGGTTACAGTCCAAACAGAACACTCGGGCACTGGGATGCTACACCAGTACTCTTAAAAGTGCTATGTAAATTAACCCAGCCTAGCTAAGGCAGCTGGAAAAACTTACCCCAAGGTAAGGGCCACCACAAGCGAGGAGGACCTCTAAATGAATGTTGCCCAAACACTCCAGGGAAGATGACCCTGGCAGCGCAAGGGCAGCACTAGGGAGCACACAAAAAAATAAACCCTAAGCACACACAACTCCAAGCACTCTAAACTCCTGGCCCATGCAACACAAAGGTGTAAGAACAGCCAATAAAGCAAAATACCAAGAGAAAGTGCACTGGGGTCAGAGTGAGAGAGAGGGTACCTGACACGCAACTAGACAAGAGGAGAAGTGAGGGTGGAGCAGCTGGCTGACTCCTGGCTGCCTACCTCCCCACTCCCCCCCCCCCCATCGAATGAGAGGGGGGGGGGGGGGGGGAAGGAAGATGGAGCTAATGAGCTGGTGCTAGTTTGCTAGTTTCCTGAAATTCAAATCGTTTGTTACATTGTTGGGAAAGTTCTATAGCCTTTTCTTGACGCTGTGGGCTCGTTTAAAGCCAGCAGTGGTTTGTTTTGTTTTGCTGACTTTCTGTGTCCCTTCCTCAGTAGTGGCATACATGAATAACTTTATATAATACCACTGCTCCCTGATCCTCTTGTGATGGGGGGGGGGGGGCAGATTCTGGCTCTGGTTCCCGGTAGGCCATAGAACTCTGCGACCTGCTTGATGGGGTTCTGGGAGTTCTTCTACTCCCCAAGCCCGGCCCGAGGCCAGAGGCACTGATGGGACCTAGTAGTACGACACACTATCAGAGTAGCTTCAGGGTGTCCCCAGAAATAGATGACACTGTATCAAGTATCAGGAGGGGCAATTAAAATGCAGATACGACAATACTATCATTGGTAATTAGCACTCAAGAGTGCACAAAAATTAATGAAACACTGGCATAACTTTTATATTATTATAATTTACTTTATATTAATGTATCATAGAAGTAAATAAGCAAATATCAAAAGAAGGCACCAAGCCAGGAAGACTATGTAGCACTGTTTGTGTCACGGTATATTCATAAGGTGCTAAACATCACTCAGGATGCCAATACGAGAACTAAAGGACATAATGCAAACGATATCAAAAATAAAAACTTTGATTGTAATGAAATGCTCCTATCTGAGTTGCAGCAAGGTAGCTTCCCCTCCCCCTCGGTATACACCACTGACATATATTAAAGTCACTGTGACAACACCCAGCTGCCAGCAAAATCTTCAGCATGCCGAGAACAAGCACCATCTTCGAACAAATCCACAAGGGCCAGGACGAGGATTTGAACATATGTCCGAGAGGATCCCAGACGCACCTTAATCAGGCACGCCAAGACTACGCCTTAATGTGTAGTGTAGTGTAGTGTAAGCACCATCTTCACTTGCACTCTTCTTGCAGCAAAGAAGTTCACTGGGATCAGAAATTGTTTCAAAACTGCTAATTGCCAACCAACTTTCTGGACAACCTTGCACCACAGTGCACTTTAACCATGGCTAACACACACACCAGGGCAGGTACAGGGAACTACCAAAGTAAAACCAAGAAAATTTTATTTAACACAATGCTTTATTACTTTATCTGCACATATTAGTAGCTTTCCTCAGCTTATTAAAAACAATGCCCAGATGGACCAAGTGAAAATAAAAACAAAGACCACTTACCAGAGAGAAACCGAAGTGCGAAGAGCAGGACACAGGAGCCTCTTGTGGGGACACCAGGCTTGAATTTCACACACAAGCACCTTAAGCCCTGATAAAAAGTTATTCATTACCCCATACCACTCTTCATTCATAATGGCATAATCTTTCCTTAATTTTTATCAACTTTGTTCAATTTTCTTCTATTACTCCATATCATTCTTCATTCTCACCTCCTTTCAGTTTTAACTTGCATTAACTTCATACATCATACTTTCCTTAGTTAAAACTTTCACTTCATTTCTTTAATTCATTTATTCAACATTCTACACACACACACGAGCCTTTCTTTGTTTTCTATGGCCTGGGCAGGCGCAGGTCGAGTATTGGTCAATTTTATATACAGTGCGAGTGTTTATATTTTTGGGTATTTATTAACCCCTTAACTGTGCGGCCTCCAAATATGACACCCCATCCCCCCAGTGCGCAGGAAATAAAATCTTTGGAAAAATTCTTTTTTGTTTTGAAAGTGTCAAAAACCCTTCCCTGATATCAGCTTAGCTGTACAGTTGTGGTGAACAAAACATATACATACTTATATATAACGTCTGTATATTGTGAATAAAATATAAAACAGGACGGTGGGAGGAGAAAGTGGGCGAGTGAGGCGTTGTTGAGGGAGTGGCAACGAGTGGCTGCCTGGTGTGTGGCGGTCACTCCTCATTGCTTTTCGACTCTCAATACCAACTTAGTGGTACGTTATGGTGAACAAAACATGCAGATACTTATATATAACGTGTGTGTATAGAGTGTAATAACAGTAAAACTATTTGTTTATTGTTTTATGAACATAATAATTGAATCACTAATATGCGCACCATACTTTTGAGTATAGCGATTATTCACCACTTTTATTATATAAATATATCACAATACACACTACTGAATAATATTACTGCAAAAAAAAACTAAGAAAAAATCAATCAGACATTGAAATAATTAAGTGATAATATCTTTGTGGCAACTCCCACCTTTCAGCGCAGGTGACGCTGACCGGTTCTGACGACCATTCTATCAATGCTCACTTTTTGCCAGACTTCCTCGGTCTATTGCGCCCAAAATATGTCACCTACAATTTTTTTTTCCCCCGTGCTCAGGAAACACAAATTAATATTTTTAGAAGATGAAATAATTTTTTATTATTTTTTTTCTTGCACACAGGGATGTAAATCTCCTTAGGACCCCTTAGCAGCTTAAGGGTTAAAGGGTTACAGGGCTACTTTTCAGCACAAATATTATGATAGTGTGTGTTAATCACTTTACCCCATTTGGCCTCAAGCTTTTAAATGTGGGTGCCATGTAGCGTATTGATACCCATATATATAGTCAGTTTATTTGTACATTTCAGTAAACTCGCAACTTTATCATTAAAAACACAAAACCAATACAACAAAAAATTGCGAGGATTCAAATTTGAAATAAAATTCTTGCTGTATATATACAATGCATATTTTTATTTACCTTCAAAATATTTTTCATCACAACACTCTTGTTACAGAAAAAAATTAACAAAAAAAAAACCTAATCAAAATTTGAGTAAACATCTGAATAATATTTCACTTACTCAATCGTCTTCTGTACTTTCTTTTAAATACTTTTCCCTTTCTTTTTGAAGTTTCAATTTTCTCTTTTCAAAGCCTTTAAATTTTTTCTTATTTAATTTCTGTAATTTAGGCTTAAATTTGACACTCTTCACAAGCTTTAAAAATTCTTTGGATTCTTTCTTCATGACGGACAAAGCTGAATTCAAGTTGCTATTTTCTTCAAGCTTGTCATTGGTCTCAATACTTACTCTATGTGGTACGATAAGAGAACCTGTGTGTGTTGGGTACTTGCCCGAAAAATCCAATGGAATAAAAGGCATTGAAAGCATTCTCATTAGTGATTCACGCTTATTTTGAAGATCACGTTTTTCTTGAGCAGCTTTCATGCTATTTTCCCGTTCATCATCTTCGTCACAGTCATCTCTGCAATGGGTAACAAGAAAACAATATCTACTAAAGGACTTTAATGTCAATACTGTCAATTTCTTTAAAATGATAAAAAGGAGGAGATTTAGTCAAAATGTAAAAAATAAGTGAAATACAATACAATCAATGCCAAAGTGTGAAAGATTCTATCTTTTAAGACAGCCCTGAGCTGTGGCACTTGTTTCAGCACCATAATTTTCTTTGTTCTGAGTGGGGCTGAACAAAAATTCAAGAGTAAATCCCCACTGCTGAATAGCAGACAACTACCAGAGTAGATAAGTGGTAACCAGTTGGAAAATTACATTGAGACATGATAAGCATGCCTAAACAAACATGAGAAATGTTTACAAAGATAGTACAAGTCCACAGCATATATGGATAAAGCCCTAATAATATCCTAATATGGATATATGCCCTAATAACCATTTCAGTTTAACTGAAGAAATCGGCTTTGTCTTGGACGATACAGAGCCACAATGCCAGTCAGAACGAAATAAGAGTTAGGATGGGACGGCAGCATTGTTGCAAGCATTGTTATCTGATGGCAGACTGAAGAAAATTTTTGGTAGTTTGCCAGAATGCAACATACTGAACTATGTGTTAGCTTTTGGGTTTTATGATAAGTACTTTACTATCTGCATTCCAAGATGGATTGAATAAAATCCAGTATACTCCCTAGTACCTTAAGTGCTGGCAAGAAAAGTTTGAAAGGGTCCTCCTTAGGTCAATGCAGAATATTGGCTTTCCTAACTCTATGATCCTATCTAGACGACAATAGTACTTGACCTAGGAAGTGACTAACTGGCATAGCTAAGAATGTGTGTTTTAACATGATAGCGGAGGGTGGAGGCACTTGTAGTGTCATTCCAACCAAACTCCACGATGCTTCTAAGGAACCAAACCAAGCGCCAATACATGGCAGGCATACAGATGACAATCTTTTACCCTCCAAGGAAGATAAAGAAGGTGCTTTCATGGACAGCAAACATTACAGTAAGGCAAACAGACTGGAGGCTGTGCACTGCCAAGTTTATCCCCCAAGGAATAAACACAACCCCTCCCAGCCAAGGGTCCCACACAGCCTCTATCCCAACACATGCCCAACCTAGGTAGGACAAATTCTCATATTCTGAAAATTTTAAGCATTTTCTTTTTGAAGACAATGGACAGCCATGAATAGGAGTGTTTTTTATAATAAAAGAACACAAAGTATCATATACAATGAAATTCCAAAGATATTTAATATCACAAGTACAAGATCAAGTAAACAAAAGAATTTAATCATAGTGGACGTAGAGAATTTAACCACAGCAAGCAACCTACAAAGCTCACAGGTTTACTGAAATCCATGGATACACAAAGTGAGATGCTATGAACCACTAAGTGACCGACATGTTCCAGAGACAACTGAACATTACCTCCTTCATTACTTCAGATAGCATAATTCCAGAATTCATTTCAAACGAGTACTTATCACCCTCAAATTGCCTTTTAATATCGAGCACATATTAGGGAGTCGAAACCTCCCACTACATATTAAATACCAAGTAGTCAGAGCATTGACAAAATATCTCCAGCAACCAAAATAATTGAGCCACATCTGACCTATTCATGCAACTCAAAACAACCAGGACAATCATAAATAGAAAACATAACGCTAGCTACAAAGAACAGCAATTATCAGCTGATTCCATCAACACAACATCCAACATGTTAAGTCAAACTCTCAAAACACTTCTAGTTTCATTATCACCCTCGCATCAACTGGCAATAACATTTACGCCTTGTGAAATCATAAACTTTTATGTCTCCCACATTACCACTCATGCAGTCAACAGGAGAAACCCTTCATGAAACTACATGTACTATAAAGAACAGATAGCTAAAAATGCATTACATCATAAAAAATTAATAAACACATAATAACTGTGGACAAATAATAGTAGTGATTGTAATTGTCACTGAAAAAAGTCAAGGCAATTTGCAACAGCACTCTGGTTTTAATGGATTGGGTTGATTTAATCAATCAACCTGAGGAGTTGCATTCTACAGTATGTGAAAACATGCTTTACGTCTCATGACTCGGTTCATCAAAGGGTATGGCATCACTTGTTTATGAAGCTTTATACTAGAGAGAAGAGTGCACACAGTAATGTGGTGTACAATGTATGTTGAAATTAAGGCCTGGGTCACCAAAAATTAGTTCAACAAGGACAGATAGTCAGCCCAGATTTCTTAAGAAATGCTACTCTTAGATGTTGTAAAAGTTATACAGAAACTCTTAATTGTCTGATGATTGCTGTGGTCCTGACTGAAATAGTCACAAAAATGCATTTTGTGCACTTCAACATACTTTGCACAGGTGCTCACATACTATATTCATTTTGTCTGGTTATGTTTGTAACATACTGCACATGAGTCAAAGAACAGTGCCCTGTACCGGTATATTTAAAACAAATTATCTGTAAACGGTAAAATAAATAATTATACTCACGATTCGATCAGTAATTCAGCCTCCTCTGCAGCTCTTCTGAACCAGTCCTTCTCAGCATTAGTTTTACGAATTGTGTGTTCCATTTTTTCTACCATGCGAGCCAAGTTAATCCTCTTCTTTACCTGGCTCATAACACTTGCATCAATAGGGAATGGAGGCAAATCCGTTGCTCGATTAAGTGTATTACAAAGTTGACGATACTTTTTTATTTCTGCCATCTCAATCAGAAGAATGCTTAGCCCCTCCTGGCAGGCTCGAGCAGTACGACCACTACGATGGATGTATGTCTGCCATATGAAATAAACAATATTTAGTATTGCAGAAAACAAGTCAAAATAATGTTCATGAAAATTAATAACCCCACACACACATATGGAAAAGAAGAAAAGTAAAATTATGTCATTTTGGGCCATCCCGACCCTCCTAAAAGCACCTAAAAAGTACCTAATTCCATCTTGAGATGATTTTGGGGCTCAGCGTCCCCATGGCCCGGTCCTTAACTAGACCTCTTTTTTGTTACACACCCCCAGGAAGCAGCCCGTAGGAGCTATCTAACTCCCAGGTACCTATTTACTGCTAGATAACAGGGGCATCAGGGTGAAAGAAACTTTGGCCATTTGTTTCGGCCTTCGCCGGGGATCGAACTCAGAACCTAAGGACTACGAATCCGAAGCGCTGTCCACTCAGCTGTCAGGCCCCATCAAGTCATGTTAATAATACTTAATACTGTTACAACAATATGAATACAATTTATATTTTTGTCACTTCATAAACATCATAAATATTCTATTCTGAACAGTATTTTAGTTCATAAATAAAAATAAACAGTATCCTGTGAAGTAAAAAAAACAGAGGGATTAAAATTCACAAAATACACTGCATACACACAAATCAAATTCTTAACAGAAAATCCTTAAGAATTTGAGTTAAAGGTCACCTTTGAAAAAAGAAACAGCGTTGAATATAATGAAACGCCATTTTCTGGGTGAGCCCCGGAAGCTCTCTGGAGCTTGTCGGGCTAATGTATGTTATATTAGACCGGGACATTAGCAAAGGAGTTCAGACCTACCTGGGACCAGCGCCAGAACCTGGCCCCTTCAGAGGTTTCAGGGAGCAATGGTCCTGGAAAACCCCCTTGTGGCTGGGGTTTTCCTTATCTGCCATCGACTGGGGATAGGCACCCAGAAAGGTAGGCATAACAAAACAAACCCCACATGGTAAAAAACTAAAACAGAAAACCGAACAGTGGTAGAAACTCCCTACAATCACAAGGAAACAAGCAAACATCACACTTTACTGCCGCTCCAATCGTCCACGCAGCCCTCCCTGCCCCAAGAGGGGGAGGGGAAGCCCTGGACCTCACCACGCCGCCTGCCTAGCATCAGTTCGGAAGCTAAGCTTCAACCAACGCGAAAAACCGCCGACCTGTGGGAGGGAGGGTTGCCAGGGAGCCTCCGGGGCTCACCCAGATAATGGCGTTTCATTACATTTAATGCTGGTTTTCTGTGGGGAGCCCCTACGGCTCCTTGGAGCGTCCGCCTCCCAGTTGACCCGGGAGGCGGCTGCCACAAACTCCGCAACGTGAAGCCGAGACAACAGGCTGCAACCTGCGACCCAAGGCAACAAGAACCCACAGGAGCAGACACACGTATAAAGAATGGGCAGCCAGGAACCTGTGCGACCCTCAATTCCTTGCGCCCAAAATGAGCCCTAGACGTCACCAACACAGCAGCGAAAGTTGCAAGCATCCGAACAGCACGGGCTCAAGGATAGACCGCAGGCTGGAAGACTTAAAAACTCTGCGGACGACCTGGGAGACCCGAGCCCTGAAACAGAGAACGAGGGGAACCGGATCCACCCAAAGTGCATCCCCAGACACGGTACGCTGGTAACGGCAAAGAGGCGCAACTGGACAACACAGGACGCACCCCCAGCCGAACCAATCAAGCATCAATAACCCAAGGACCCCTCTGAAAAGCAGTCGTCTCGACCGTCGCCAGAAGGACTGAGAAAGGCTGCAAATGTACAAACCTACCACCAGTACCAAAGAGCAGAAACCCCTGCACCGGAAGAGCCGGAAGCTCCGCGACCTGACCCGCAGAGGCCCATGCCAACAAAATATGGCCTATGAAAAACAAGCTTGAACAGAAGGGGCTACCACAAACTGAGAAGAAGATAAGAGGGCACCCTAATCAAGGACCAGGACAGCTCAGGCAACACATGAGCAGGCCGGAGGTAAAACAAAACACGAGAAAGCGTACATAACAGGGCAGATGTGACGTCCACCCCGAACACAAGCCGGAGTGGCTCAGCCAGTGTCGCACAAAATGAGGCGACAGTAAGAAATATCATATAACTGTAGGCCTGAAAACCCAAGAAAGAACAAGACAACCCGATGCAAAAGAGAAGACAACCTATGAAGAGCAAGAAAAAGGTGCATAGAAACACCAGGAACGTCATACTGTCGCCGAGACGAGGCTCGCAGGTGGGACACCACCAACAAAGTCACCTGATCATCATAGAGATGGTGATACCCGCGTCAAAATACCAGACACGAAGAGCCGAGGAGAAGGCCGAACCAGTCACGTACAGGACTGGTCCGACCTGCTGAAAGATGCAGAGCCACGAGAAAACGCCCCGGGTTCAGACACCTATCAAGCAGCGTCTGAAAATAAAGCTGGGCCGGCCACCAAAGGACCATGAGGACTACTCTCCTTAGGAATGGACTCCAACCGAGCCAGAACCTGAAGCAACAGCTGGACCGGGAGAAGAGGAACAGGTACCCCCACCTCGACCTGTCCTACCGAAAGGCATCCACTGTGAACGCCTTGCAGGCGGGTAAGGGCACCACATAGAATGGACGACGCCTAGACCACACCGACACGAAGACATCCATGGCCAGGAGTCCATACGTCTGGCAGAACCAACTAAACGAGTCGGCAACGACTGACCAATTTGTTAACAGAGGAATGAACAGAGACAGGCTGTCCGCCAGGATGTAGGACACACCCCGGACATGAACCTCACGGTTAGCCAAACCCCGAGAATCCAGCAAATGAGCCACTCGAAGGGATCAACCCCAAAGGTCAAACACCTAAGAGAAACCCCGTGGTTCCGGCAAAGAACCGCCAGAGAACAGTCCGAATGGAGCTGGATGGTAGAGCACCGAGTGACCTGAACCCTTCGAAGCACAAACCAGACAGCCACGAACTCCCGAAGCACAAACCAGACAGCCACGAACTCCCGAACCGTGCTGTGAGCCCAACGGACGGACAGACCCCACCATCCCCGGCTGACCTGGTGAGCACTGGTCACAAAGCCCCAGCCGAGAGATGACCCGTCCGTGAACACATCGAGCAAAGGCTCAGGGAGGTGCCAAGGCACAGAACCCCAAAAACCCCAAAGAGGAAGCTGGTGACACAGCACCAACACAAGATCCCTGGAGGACAAACCCAACGATTGCAAGAGAGGCGGAAGGGAAGTCTCCAAGGGAACCAAACATTCGCCGAAGCCAAACCCGATCCTGCGGGCAGACCAGCATGTCGAAGTTCAGACTCCCGCACAACCGCTCGAGCAACTGCCGAGCAACCCGGGACCCCCTCATGAACAGCCGAAGGCGGGACCACAGCCACAGCAACATTTCTGGAGGGAAAGACAAGGAGCGGCCCAGGAGCCCTAAACAAGACGCAGCCAGGACTCGGGACGGAAACAGATGGAACGGCTTCCAGATCACCAAGAAACCGAACCCGGCGATCTGGAAAGACTCACACCCCTGGCGAGCAGACAAGCGGACCGACTGGGAGCCCACACCAGCCAGTCGTCGAGGTAGGCCAGACATCGAATCCCAAGCACACCCAGACAGGGCACCAAGATCCAGTAAAGATGCATAAATACACCAAGTGCCAATTACAAACTAGGGAAGGCAACAAAAGCGGCAAGCCTGATGCCCCACCACCAAATGTGCCAGTCCCGGAAACCTGGAGAGGACCGTGCCAAGAAGTGACCTGGAGATCCAGGGCCACCATCCAGGCACCCGGCCCCAACAGAAGCCGGACAGGAGACAACAGTCCTCCGATGAGGGCATAGAATCCAGGGCGCAGACTAAACAAGTCCAGAAGAACCGCAGATCCGCCAGGCCCGTGTATGCATAGAGCAGACGGGAACCCCAGAAGGATGGGGCGGATCGACCATGTCCAACGCACCCACTAAGATGACATGACGAAGCGCAGGGGAAGAAGCCCACCCCGCCATCCCCGAAACCCCCAAAGGGGAAGAAGCCGTCCGCCGCCACCAGAGGCCGGAAGACAACCAAAAATGCCCACCAAGCGGGACCAAGCGAGAGTCAACAGAGCAAGCTGCTCCCCCAGCACCCCGTCAACAGCGAAGGGAACAGAGTCCCTTCCGAAAAAAAAAAATATATATATAAATACACACACAAGGTGTATTACACACCTTGTTAATTATTTTATTAAATTTATTTAAATTAAATTAAAATTTATTTAATAAATTATATAATTTATTAAACGAAAAGTTCTAAAGTGTGTTTGTACAAAATGAAATCTTCAGGGAACCAGACACAATAAGAATTCCAGAGAATAACATAAAGCACATAGAGGTGTCTAGAGACGAAGAGGAAAAAATGCTCAAGGAGCTAAATAAGAACAAAGCAGTTGGCCCAGATGGAGTTTCACCATGGGTTCTGAGAGAATGTGCACCTGAGCTCAGCATTCCACTTCAACTGATTTTTCAGGCATCCCTGTGTACAGGAGTTGTAGCTGATGTGTGGAAAAAGGCTAACGTAGTTCCAATCTACAAAAGTGGAAGCAGGGAAGACCCCCTTAATTATAGACCTGTATCATTGACAAGTGTAATAGTCAAAATATTGGAAAAAATAATTAAAACTAAATGGGTAGAACACCTGGAGGAAAACTATATAATATCAGACAGACAGTATGGTTTTCGATCTGGAAGATCCTGTGTAACGAACGTACTCAGTTTTTATGATCGCGCCACAGAGATTTTACAGGAAAGAGATGGTTGGGTTGACTGCATCTATCTGGACCTAAAAAAGGCTTTCGACAGAGTTCCCCATAAGAGGTTGTTCTGGAAACTGGAACATATTGGAGGAGTGACAGGTAAGCTACTAACATGGATGAAAAATTTCCTAACCGACAGAAAAATGAGGGCCGTAATCAGAGGCAAGGTATCGGATTGGAGGAATGTCACGAGTGGAGTACCACAGAGTTCAGTTCTTGCACCGGTAATGTTCACTGTCTACATAAACGATCTACCAGTGGGAATACAGAATTACATGAACATGTTTGCTGATGATGCTAAGATAATAGGGAAGATAAGAAACCTAGATCATTGTCATGCCCTTCAAGAAGACCTGGACAAAATAAGTATATGGAACAACACTTGGCAAATGGAATTTAATGTGAATAAATGCCAAGTTATGGAATGTGGAATTGGAGAACATAGACCCCACACAACCTATAAATTATGTGAGAAATCTTTAAAGAATTCTGACAAAGAAAGGGATCAAGGGGTGGTTCTAGATAGAAAACTGTCACCTGAGGACCACATTAAGAACATTGTGCGAGGAGCCTATGCTACACTTTCTAACCTCAGAATTGCTTTTAAATACATGGATGGAGAAATACTAAAGAAATTGTTTACGACTTTTATTAGACCAAAGCTGGAATATGCAACAGTTGTATGGTGCCCATATCTTAAGAAGCCCATCAACAAACTGGAAAAGGTGCAATGACATGCCACTAAGTGGCTCCCAGAACTGAAGGACAAGAGCTACGAGGAGAGGTTAGAGGCATTAAATATGCAAAAACTAGAAGATAGAAGAAAAAAAGAGGTGATATGATCACTGTGTTCAAAATAATAACAGGAATCAATAAAATTGATAGAGAAGAATTCCTGAGACCGGGAACTTCAAGAACAAGAGGTCATAGATTTAAACTAACGAAACAAAGCTGCCGGAGAAATATACGAAAATTTACTTTTGTAAACAGTGGTAGACGGTTGGAACAAGTTAAGTGAGAGGGTAGTGGAGGCCAAAACCGTCAGTAATTTCAAAGTATTATATGACAAAGAGTGCTGGGGAGACGGGACACCACGAGCGTAGCTCTCATCCTGTAACTACACTTAGGTAATTACACTTAGGTAATTACTTAACTCCAATATCTTCGATCTCACTTCATCTACATTGGTGTATACTATTTTCAGGAACATGTTCCCCTCTCCTTATTCTTCACTACCCCTCTCTCTAGCAATTTTGCTGGTTTGCCTTTTTGTACCATTTTACTGGCCTGCCTACCCCTATCACTTTGTAGAAAAACGAATTGATTTCTTCTTCGTTTCTGCTCTCATTTAGACGTTTTGCCTCTACGAGGTTTAGTTTCAGCTTCCCTCTGTCTTCTCTTGAAAGATCTCATCTTAATGACCACACTTTCCCATCCTCATCACTTTGTAAGTTTTCTAGCATTCCTTAGTACTTCTTCCATCTGTTTGACACCGTTTAGGGTGATCCTCAAAGGTCGATCTACCCTTTTATATACCTGCCTATTCTCCTGTAGTCGCACACATTCTCTATGGTTGTAAGACCTTCCACGAGGCCAACAATTTTATCTACTACTTTCGCTTCTTCTACAGCTCTCTCTTACCTAGATATTATCTCCTTTTTTTTGCAACCAAAAATTATCAGGGACTTACTCCAATCAAATGTGTTTTCCACCAACTTCGGGTTAGATGCTAATTCCTTTCTCACTTCCAGCCTAATGTTTGTTTTATCCTGGTTGCTGCAGTCTTTGGCTTCCTTTATTGCTTCTTCAATTTTTTCCTTCTCCTTGGCCACTTGTGAATAGTTAAGTTGCATATCCTTCCTACACTGTTCTATTTCCTATGTAACTTCCTCCACCTAAAAAATTGGGGTTGCTGGTGGCGGAGCGGACAAAACACTGGACGCGTGATCCTGTGGTCTCGGGTTCGATCCCGGGCGCTGGCGAGAAACAATGGGCAGAGTTTCTTTCACCCTGATGTCCCTGTTACCTAGCAGTAAACAGGTACCTGGGAGTTAGTCAGCTGTCACGGGCTGCTTGCTGGGGATGGAGGCTTGGTCGAGGACCGGGCCACAGGGACACTAAGCCCCAAAATCATCTTAAGATAACCTCAAGATATATCTGTGCTGACAAAAGCCGTTTCTCCTGTTGAATTTCCTTACCTAACCTATTGTAGTCATTTCTGTTTAAATTTGCTTTAATTTCTTCCAAAGCTATTTTTAAGAGTATTTTCCTCTTCCATTGCTTTGCAATGTGTTTCCAATTGATTCTTGTCCTTGCACAAGTCTTTCACTAAATGTAAAATCACTAAATTAATTAAAAAATAAATTCCCTAAATGTGAATCATGTCCTATGTGGACAGCTTGACATGTCAACAGTATCTAGTGTGGGCCTAGGCACTGGCTAGGAAAGCAATAAAAGAAAATGTCTCTTCAGTGCAAATTTTAACCCAGCTATGCTTATTCATTTTTGAGATCACGCAAAGCATCCCTCCCCAGCAATGAGTTAAAAACTAACTAATTAACCATTAGGGAATTATGGTACATGGCTCAAATACAAAAGGGTCCTTGCTTTAACCATTATAAATAAGTATTCAAAGTTTCAAACAAATTCACAAAAGGTGTTGCAAGGATACCACACAAGAACCAATAAAATAATAATAATAATAATAAAGTGAAAACAATGTATCCCTAACTAGAATACATAACTAAATCTATCTAGAAAGAATAGCACACACATAAAAACCTAAAATTAAAAAATATTCAAACGAATTACCTCAGCTGTTTCTCTCTGTGCACAAAGGAGGAACGGCATATATGCAAAACCTAAACCTTTCAAATATTCAAACAAATTACCTCAGCCGTCCGTGGCACTTGATAATGGATAACATGCATGATGTTTGGTATATCCAGGCCACGTGCAGCAACATCTGTGGCCAATAGCAAGCCTTGTTTGTTACTGGAAAACCGCTCTAAACTCTTAAGACGCTGTTTCTGTTGCATTGAAGCATGGAGGGACTGAAAAAATAAAAGGTAATTAATTGCCTCCATATAATTAGTCTACAGAGAAGTTCACAACTATATTTAAAAAATCATGATATATATAATACTCAGCCCATATATATGAAAAGAATAGAAAGTAATGATGTTTCAATCCATCCTGGAACCACATCAGTTGGTTAATGTGATCTATTCTTCGTGTGACTTATACATGAGCATTTACAAGCCTAGGATGGTTAATTATCAAATTTAAACATTTAAAATTTTAATTTTCTTAAGAAGTTACATAGATGTGTGTGTGTTTATGTGGAATGAGATCCAATTTTAGGGGTTCCAGCTGATAATTATTGTACCTGGTGCCTATGCATCTCCCAACATTCTAGTGCCTCATAATAAATCTAGAAGTTATCGACTGAGGTGGCTTCCACTACCTCTGCTTTGAGCACATTCAATTAGTTTACCAACCACACTGAATACAAATATTTCCTCAAATCTCTTTGGGCACATGGGTGAGAATGATAAATTTTATGTAGTCATAATTCAGTCATAATTTAGTTATAAGTCTAAATAAAATAAGGGTATGGAAAGTGAGATAGAACAAATCCACAAGGGCCGTGACAAGGATTCGAACCTGCGTCCGAGAGCATCCCCAGATGCTGCCTTAATCGACTGAGCTACGACATGGTCAAAAGAATTGCAACCAGAAATGCTACTGAACTTACGTGGATCCTGCAGCCTCTCCGAGACACAAACCAGGGTTTTACACAATTCCCCATGCACTCGAGCTATGTCAATAGGCCATTCTACGTCTTCGCCCTTACTTCATTACAGACAGAAATCACAATAGCGTGATGCATCAAATTAACAAATAAACAAATATGTTCATTTGATGCATCACGCTATTGTGATTTCTGGGTGTAGTGAGATAGAGTTTAGAGGGGGTGAGAGTGACCTATTCCCACAAGTGTAATGTTTTCCTAGGGGGGACTAAGCTAACATCGATACCCTTGCAAATCTTCATTGTCAAAACCTTTTACTGTGGTGAAAACAATGTAGCAAGTACATTGTTTAGTACAGAATGAACACACCTGTGGATGACATTGAAGCAGAGTGAAGAGGTTCTGCAGCCTCCGTACACAGTCGATACTGTTGCAAAACACTAGGGTGCGACCAGGGTAACATTTAAGGAAGTAGTACAAGTAAATGTCTTTCTCCTCCTGCAATATGAAAGGAAACACTTTGTTATGAAAATTAAACAAGCATCTTCAAGCCCTGCTTTAAACTACACGAGTTCTATTTCCAATTTCTCAACACAAGGTCTTTTTAGCTGTATTACTTCATTCATTTGGATCATCAGAGCCTTGAACCACAGACCACAACAAGTAGAAGCTCTACCTACTGAGCCACCAGAATCCACAAACTGTATCATGATGCAGCAATTTACTACTGTACATACAGAATTCATTATTTATATTTGAAACCCTTCTCTTCAAACTATATTTGCAATAACAACAGTCTTTTGCACCTATAGTTAGTTACCTTGCTGCAGTTAATTCTTGCCTCTGTCAGACTCTCAGCTGTTCCAAACTTTCGAGTAACATCAACTACCTTGGGATTTGACTTCACTCCAATAATTTTGGCTAGTTGGTCGATTTTCAATTCAGATGTCATTTTTACTGTCTGAAATAAAAGAAAAAACCAGCGTTGGATGTAATGAAACTCCATTTTCTGGGTGAGACCCGGAGGCTCCCAGGAGCTATCCAGGCTAATATAGATATACTGTATTAGAATTTGATATCTGTGTGAATGGGGTTCATAGGCCTACCAGGGATCACGAGCCAGAACCTGGCCACCCCTCAGAGCAACGAGGAGCAATGGCCTATAGAATTACACATGTGATTTGGAGCATTCTATAACTGTCATCGACTGGGTCAGGCACCCAGAAAGGTAAGCATTCCAAAACCAACCCCTATTCTGGTTGAAACTACAACCAAAAGTCAAACGAGTGGACAGAACTTCACAAAGAAAAACGAGCAAACAAGCATGACGTCACTACTTTCTGCGCAGCTTCCCCCACCCCGGGAGGGGAAAGGGAGAGCCCCAGACCCATCACGTCGCCTACCCACACCTTCAGTTATTGAGGCTGGATATCAAAACACGCAAAAAAAAAAAAACAGCGTTGAATGTAATGCAACGCCATTTTCTGGGTGTGACCCGGAGGTTCCCTGGAGCTATACAGGCTGATATGCTAACATCAGACTTTGGCATCAGTCATGTGTATGGAGTTCTGTGGGCTTACCGGGAACCACAAGCCAGAACCTGGTCCCCTCAGAGAGGCAAAGGGAGCAATGGCCTATAGAAACCTCCGTGTGGTTGAAAGCATTCTATGTCTGCCATCGACCGGGTCGGGCACCCAGAAAGGTAAGCATCCCAAAACAAACCCCTACTCTGGTTAAAATTGCTACCTAACGCCGAATTAGTGGATAGAACTCCCAAAAAGAAATGAGCAAACTAGCATGACGTCACACGTCACCGCGCCGCTGTCTGAGCAGCTCCCCCCTTCCCCAGGAGGGGAAAGGGGAAGCCCCAGAACTTCACACTGGTGATCCACACCCCAGTTCTGAGGCTGGATGTCAAGAAAAGGGAGGGAGGGAGGGGATGCTGGGGAGCCTCTGGGTCACACCCAGAAAATGGCGTTTCATTACATTCAATGCTGGTTTTCTGGGGGGAACCCCGTCGGCTTCCCGGAGCTAACTACCCACAGAGAAAATTAGAGGGACTCATCCGGGAGACGGTGTCTGCTCGCTCCGCAACTCAAAACCGAGACAACTGGCTGCAATCGCCATCCCAAGGCGACACAGGCCTGACTAGGCCCAAGAACGAGTACGAGATAACGAGCAGCCAGGACCCCGTCCAACCGCCAAAATTCCCGCGCCCGAATGTCAAACCAGGTCATGTTGCCAAAGACGGCGGCAAGAGCCGTGAACTTACGAACGTCACGAGCACGGGGATAGACCGCATGCAGGCTAGCTGTAAGAATCCTTCGGACGACCTGGGAAATCTGCACCTGCGAACAGGGAAGAAGGGAAACCGAAGCAACCCAAAACACATCCACGGACACAGAAGCCGAGGCGCGCAAAAAACGGCGGAGAACCGCCACGGGCCACAAAACACGATGCACCCCCGGCCGAACCAACCATGCATCAAAAACCCAAGGACCCCTCTGGAAAACAGCAGTCTCAATCTCTGCCAGTTAAGAAGGAGACGGCTGCAGACGAACAAACCTACCGCCCCGACCGAAGGAGCAGAAAACCAGAACAGGAGTGGCCACCAGAAACCGAGGACAAGAAAGAAGAGAGCACTCTGCCCAAAGACCAGGACAGCACAGGTGGCGCATGAGCAGGCCGGAGGTGAAACAATGCACGAGACAGCTTGCGGAAAGGCTTAGAAGTAACATCAACACCGAACGTGAGCGAAAGCAGCTCCGCCAGCGCCGCACGATATGAGGCGACAGTATGCGGCAAAATGACAGCCCCGAACCTCCACAAGAGAGGAACAAGACAACACCAACAAAACACCTAAGAAGGGACAGAAGGAAAAGGAAGGACCGCCAAAAAATACAAAACCATACCGCTGCCAAGAAGAAGCATGCAGGTGGGACACCAGCAACAAAGCCACCTGACCATCAACAGAAGGCGAGACTCGAGGCAGAGCCGAACGAGCCGATTAAGAGGTGGAGCCGTGGGAAGACCCCGGGTGCGACCACTGAGCAGGCAAAGCCGGAAACCCGAGCCGGCAAAGAAGGAGATGGAACGTCTGCAGTACCAAAAAACATCCCAACGCCAGCGAGCCGCCAGGAGGTTGGAGACTAAGACCCTGACAGACTCCAGAGAAGGGACACTGCGAGACTCCGAAAACGCCAACAGGCCGGGAAAGCCAGGAACCAGAATCGAAACCTGGCAATAGGAGAGCCAAAAGGAACAAACAAAACACAACGTGTAGGACAAAAGAAAGCTGAGGAACGAAGAAGGTAGGCAGCAAACGGGAACGAAAGGACCGGACCAACACCAAAAGCAGCTGGACATGTTCCAACACGTCATAGGGAGACTGAAGATCCAGAGGGGACATGACCACCACAAGCAAAATCTACAGAGGAAGCGACAGGGTAGAGAAATACAAGCCAAGGAACACATGGGACACACGTAACGGGGAAAACATGTTAAACTGAACGCCCAAATGAGCCGTAGAAAAGAGAGAAGAAGCACACCAGAGTCAGAGTAGGAGAAAATAGGAATGCATGAGGAAGGGATGTGGCAGAGGCCAACCCCACACCTAGCGTCAAGAGCAGAGAAGAGATCCTAGAAGGCTCAAGAACCTGTACAGAAGTCGAATGACAGGCGAGAGGCAGCACTAAGAGCCAAAGCTCATCCCCAGCAAGCACAACTAGGCGAGGACAACTAGGGGAGTACAGAGAATCCAATGTACATGGAAAAGCTAAGCCTGTTACAGCAAGACCGGCAAGGAATGACGGACCCAGAAAATCATGGGAACAAAGAACCCAAACAAGGAAGGCACCAGAAAGAACCACGGAAGGGCCAAACAAAACGCCACAACCATACCCCAACACGTAACCGCAGCATCAAAACCAGAGTAAAACGTCACCACATAACACCCCTGGACACAGGAACATGTACCACATATCAGGCACCTCCACCTTTGTACCTTGGAACATGGTGGAGGTGGGGCCCTGAAACTCAAGCATGGGTAGACATGTATAGGAGAGGGACTGAATGGGCATTGTCAGGCGCCGCCTTATATGGGCCAAGAGGCCTCCTGCAGTCACTTGTGTTCTGACGTTTGAATCGGGAGGTAAGGAACAAGAGCTGCCACTTATGGGCTAATAGCCCTGCTGTAGGCACCCCTGTTTGAATGTTTTGTGTCCTCATGTACGTATGTACTCCCATTCGTACCCCCAAAACGAACCAGTGCCTGGACGAAGAAGACACCAGACCGCATAAACTCGCCTGCAGAACATAGGCACGAAAGGGTCATGACAATTTTACTAGGTTGGTACTGCCGGAGGCGGCTAAGGTATCGTGCACCCGCAGCACAGAACACCGGGAGCACCACCTGCGGAAGCAGGCCAAGGCCACTCATGCAGGAGAAGAGGAAGGGAGAGGCGAAGGAGGCGCCCCTCACCCAAAACACAGGGAAAACCCGGCGTCCTCCCCATAGCAGCACTCCAGAACACCCACAGGAACAACGGGGAACGGACTGGAGAATGAGAAGAGCGAGAGGCAAAGCACACGAGAGAAAATGGATCAAGAACACCAGTACTTGTGCACACCGCTCGAACCAAAACAAACTCCCACGGCACATGCGCAGGACACGAAAGAAAAGTAGCCCAACAGTTTGTATCCCGAGTGATTCGCTTAAGAGAAGAAACAGCCCAACGCACGGGAACAGAAGCCAAAAAGAAGTAAGCAACGACACACATAGCTGGCTCATTTAATGAAAACAATGAACCGAATTGGAACCCAACCAGTAGCCCAACCAGGCCACAAACAGCCCAACCCGGCATTCCAGACCAGGAGTATGGAAGGAAAACGAGCAGTGCCGAGACACAGCACGGAGAGAAGATACATGAACAAAAGAATAAGACAGGGCCGAAAACCAAGAGGAAACACGGAAGAGGACCAACAAGCCCTAGAAAGGACTGGAGGGAAGCCTCACTGAAAAACGACAGACGTTCCAATAATATGGGAAGGAGCAAAAACCATCCCGAACCTTCAAGAACACAGAAGCAAGCACAAATGACAAAGGCATAGAAAGGCCCAGTCGCACCCAAGACCAAAAGTCATGCAGAACCCCAAGAAGAGGGGAACATGATGGAGAAGTCCCGTCCCAAGAAAAAGGGAGTGAATAACGGAGAAGAGCACCCACCGACAGATTGTAACCAATGGGCGTAATTGACATGGAACCGAGCCCGGGGAGGGGCCAATGCCCAACAACTCGTGTGGAGAGTGGGGAAGGAAAAACCCCACTCCGTGCAACCGTAAGCCCCGCCCAGAAGGTAGAAAAAAACCCGGCGGGGTCCAATGGGGCCCGAGGCTCCCCAAGTCAGCCCCTCCCCAGCCTCTGGAACCCACACGGCAGACCCCGGAGCCGAGCCATCCCCCCAGACCCAGCCTCACAAGTAAAAACTGGGGCAGCCGTGACAAGCACAAAGGAAGGGAGCCCACTGGCAGACTCATACAACACGGCTGGAGGAACAGGCTAGAAAGCCCCTGTCGCTACCCCGGGTGGGGAATTCCCCCAAGACCAATCGTGTCTCAAAACCCCAGGATGGAAGCCTCGCCCCGACCCCGAACCCACGGACGGTAAGGACCCAGATGCAGGGAGGAAGGGGAGGGGGGGGGGGGAGGACCCGACAAGAAGACCAACCAAAACGGGGCAGCCCTGGGGCTTACGGGGAGCAAACAACTTAGCACGTTGCCACCAAAACCCAATGTGCAACGCCTGTGCTGCCTGCACCCCCAGGGACCTGAGCATTTACTATAAAAGGACTTGTGCTCAGGTAATCCCAGGAAGGATACTGCTAACCGGTGCCCATATCTACCAAACAACCTTCTAAGAACTGAACCTCCAGGACGTGTACACCCACGGGAACCTAGCACGGGGAACCACCAGAAGAAGGAGGAGAACTCAGTACAAAAGGGGAAAAGAACCAAAGGCAGACCCCACCAGGTGGACAAACAAAAAGAAAAAGAAAACCCCGCAAGAGTACAGTGTACCCCGGAGGAACAGAGCCGGCCGCTTTGATTGGTGAAAACAAGCTGCGCAGTACCCTGCGCCCCTACTAGTCCAAACTGCCCCTTACCCTAAGGCAAACAAGGGAGACAGAATCCCCTATCACACAAAGGGCAGCCGAAAACTAAGCAGTAAACGGCCTAGCAGAAGCAGGATCCAAGAAACTTGTGAAGGTAACCCCACGCCCCAAGGGCAGTACTTACAGGGCACCTAGGGAAGGGAACCCTAGGCGCATCAGGCCCGAGTACTGGAGACTCACTCTCGGCTCACGCACCACCTAAAAGACAGACACCACACTCTAGGTACAGTGCTGAAGCAACCACTGGAGCTGGTTGATACCTGGTTGATAGGGTTCTGGGAGTTCTTCTACTCCCGGCCTTTCAAGCCCGGCCCGAGGCCAGGCTTGACTTGTGAGAGTTTGGTCCACTAGGCTGTTGCTTGGAGCGGCCCGCAGGCCCACATACCCACCACAGCCCGGTTGGTCCGGCACTCCTTGGAGGAATAAATCTAGTTTCCTCTTGAAGATCTCCAAGGTTGTTCCGGCAATATTTCTTATGCTTGCTGGGAGGACGTTGAACAACCGCAGACCTCTGATGTTTATACAGTGTTCTCTGATTGTGCCTATGGCACCTCTGCTCTTCACTGGTTCTATTCTACATTTTCTTCCATATCGTTCACTCCAGTACGTTGTTATTTTTCTGTGTAGATTTGGTACTTGGCCCTCCAGTATCTTCCAGGTGTATATTATTTGATATCTCTCTCGTCTTCTTTCTAGTGAGTACATTTGGAGGGCTTTGAGACGATCCCAATAATTTAGGTGCTTTATTGCGTCTATGCGTGCCGTATATGTTCTCTGTATTCCCTCTATTTCAGCAATCTCTCCTGCTCTGAAGGGGGAAGTGAGTACTGAGCAGTACTCAAGACGGGACAACACAAGTGCCTTGAAGAGTACAACCATTGTGATGGGATCCCTGGATTTGAAAGTTCTCGTAATTCATCCTATCATTTTTCTGGCTGTCGCAATATTTGCTTGGTTATGCTCCTTAAACGTTAGGTCGTCAGACATTATTATTCCCAAATCCTTTACATGCTGTTTTCCTACTATGGGTGCATTTGATTGTGTTTTGTACTCTGTATTATGTTTAAGGTCCTCATTTTTACCGTACCTGAGTACCTGGAATTTATCGCTGTTAAACATCATGTTACTTTCTGATGCCCAGTCGAAAACTTTATTAATATCAGTTGACGTTTTTCAATGTCTTCAGCCGAGGTAATTTTCATACTGATTTTTGTGTCATCTGCAAAGGATGATACGAAGCTGTGACTTGTATTTTTGTCTATATCTGATATGAGAATAAGGAAAAGCAGCGGTGCAAGGACTGTACCCTGAGGTACAGAGCTTTTAACTGCACTTGGACTAGATTTTATATGGTTGACCGTTACTCGCCAAGTCCTGTTTGACAGAAAACTGAGTATCCAGCGTCCTACTTTACCGGTTTACTTTACACTGGAGCTGGAGCACACAACCGGTGCCTTTAGCATCAGCCGAAGAACTGGGGTGTGGATCGCCAGCATGGGGGGGGGGGGACCTGCGCAGACAGCGGCGCAGTGACGTGTGACGTCATGCTAGTTTGCTCGTTTCTTTTTGGGGAGTTCTATCCACTAGTTCGGCGTTAGGTAGCAATTTTAACCAGAATAGGGGTTTGTTTTGGGATGCTTACCTTTCTGGGTGCCCGACCCAGTCGATGGCAGACATAGAATGCTTCCAACCACACGGGGGTTTCTATAGGCCATTGCTCCCCTTGCCTCTCTGAGGGGGGCCAGGTTCTAACTCGTGGTCAGAAAGAGTAGAAAAACCCAGGCGGGGTCCAACGGGGGCCTTGGCCAAGTCAGCCCCTCCCCAGCTGCGGGAACTACCACATCAGAAGCCGAAGCGACCAACACCCCCAAATCCGGGTTTCTATAACCAAAACAAGACAGCCTCGGGGCTTCTGGAGAAGCAATCAACCTAAACATAACGTGCCATGCCTGTGTCGCCTGTACCCAAATAGTCATCAGTGGACTGGGTAAACCAAGTCATGAACAAGCAACAAAACTCGCAGGACTCTGGATTGAAGATGTCACTGACAAAGCACGCAGTGTGACGGAGGCAAAAAACAACGAGTCACCCTGAGACAAGGGGACAGAGCAACCCCTCAAACTCGCACAAAACGAGGGGGGGACTCAGGGGTCACATCCATCAGACCCACATGCCCCCGTGGGGATTCCCAGGGTCCTGAAATAGAACACACGCTCAGGGAAGCCCAAGCAGGGTAGTGCTAACCGGCGCCCAAGTCTACCAACTAACTTTCTAGAAGCTGAACCCCCAGGATGTGTTCATTCACGAGGGCCTAGCAGGCCACCTAGAAACACAGATATATATAAACTGAAGTCCTAGACAGGGGGCAACAAACCAAAACGAGTCTGCCCGAAACGCTGCGCGTACTAGTGGCTTTACAAGATTGTAATTACTATGCTATGTATCCTCACAATCCCAATGTACCTTCTTGTATATATATAAATAAATAAATAAATAATAAATAAATGAATAAAAGGCAGAGCCCCTCCCCTCTCCCTCACCAGGCAGGAAAACAAAAACAAAAGAAAAACTCTGTAAGAGGGCAACATACCCAGGCAGAACAGAGCTGGCTGCTATAACAGGTGATAACTCGCTGTGCAGTACCCCGTGTCACTACCAGTGCAAACTACCCCTTACCCTAAAGTAAACAATGGAGGAAGAAACCCTCAAGCACACTCAGGGCAGTCAATTACCGAGCAGCAAATGACCAACAGAGGTTGACCCCAAGGTGACGTGTGGAAGATAACCCCAAGCCCCAAGGAAAGTGCTTACAGGGAACATAGGGAAGGTGATTTTAGGTGCATGCAGCCCGAGTACTTGGGAGAGTACTCCTGATTTACGCACCATCAAAGAAGACTTGCCCCACACCACAAGGCACAGAGCAGATGACAGAAGTCAGGAGCCAGTGCCACAGCGACCAATGCCATTCACATCAGCCGAAGAACTGAAGGTGTGGGTAGCCGGCATGAGGGGTCTGGGGCTCCCCCTTCCCCCTCCCGGGATGGGGGGAGCTGCAGAGACGGCGGCACGGCAAGTGGTGACGTCATGCTTGTTTGTTTTTCTTTGGGAAGTTCTGTCCACTCGTTTGACTTTCAGTAGTAGTTTCAACCAGAAAAGGGGTTTGTTTTGGGATGCTTACCTTTCTGTGTGTCTGACCCGGACAATGGCAGACACAGAATGCTCCAAATCACATGTGCAATTCTATAAGCCATTGCTCCTCGTGCTTCCCTGAGGAGGCCAGGTTCTGGCTCTGGCCAGGTTGCTAGTTCTGGTTCTGACCAGGTACCTGGTAGGCTTATGAACTCCATTCACACTGACTGATGCCAAAGTATATATCCTTATCAGCCTGGATAGCTCCAGGGAGTCAAAGGGGCTCCTCCCAGAAAATATCTGCATAATTTACAATGTATAGTATATCCAGTACTGTTTAGTAGTGTGTATTGAGACAATGTCTGTACTGAGTGGTACACTATATATACAAAGCACAAGGTACATACTACATTTTCTGGTGTATAAGATATATTTAATTTTACATGGTTATTTTGTGAGACTTTTTATTTAGAATATTTCATCATACATTTATTTTAAAGTGATTTTCAAGTGGTTTTTTATTGTGAAAATATGATTTTTGTGCATGTATACTATATATATAGGGTTAGTTGTGGACTAAAGACATGCAACCTATCTGTCGGCAAATACAGTTCGTATATATATTAAACCCAGGTGACATCACACGTTTCTAGCAAACACAAACATTAATATCAAAC
Source organism: Procambarus clarkii (assembly GCF_040958095.1). Lineage (NCBI taxonomy): Eukaryota > Metazoa > Arthropoda > Malacostraca > Decapoda > Cambaridae > Procambarus > Procambarus clarkii. The sequence goes on from NC_091192.1 coordinate 33,950,024, forward strand.
CAATTACCCATTAGGCTATTAAGTACCCATTAAATTACTCATTCAGGCCAGGTGACAGCTGAGTGGACAGCGCTCGGGGTTCGTAGTCCTAAGGGTCCAGGTTCGATCCCCGGCAGAAACAAATGGGCAGTTTCTTTCATTTATTGACATAAATTGACATAGATAAAAAGCAATCTACATGCAATGCTAACCTTCCGCTTCATGTTTATCCTCTTGGGAACGGAGTGAACAATCGATAGTGTTGCAGAGAAAACAAAGGTCTGCCGCTTTTCTTTAGCCTCTTTGTTACTATTTATCAATTCCAGGAGTTGTGTTAACTCTTGAAAGTGTCCACGCTCAACCATACGATCCGTTTCATCTATTGCCAGGTAACTGTAAAAATGGGAAGTACAAAAATAAAAATTAAAATGTAGAAGAAGAAACTACATGTTGTCATCATTACCCCATTTCCTAAATTCACGGATGTGAAGAAGCATGTCATCCAGTAAGGATAGAGAAGTACTATAGGGGAAAAAAATAGTCCATAACACATGATAATGTTTCAAGTGATGAGTGGTTTACCTGGTATACTGAATTAAAACCAGTATCGAGTAGTGAAAAGAATATGAACATAATATTCAATGGTGTTGGGCTCTAGGCAATGACATATGACAAAATTGGCACCATATGGGCAAGAGTGAAAGAAAGGTGTAAGCCACGAATGTGGTACACAGTTGATGACAGGCTTCTAGTACCCCTAATCTTAACACTTTCGCGCTCTGGGCGAGCGAGCGCTGCACTACCCCAGGTGGATTTGGGCTTTCTACGGGAGCGCGCGGTAATTCTGGAAAGTGTATACTCTTTTCAACTTTGTCACCTCAATTCTCGTCCTAAGTTTTTCAATTTGGTATCAATGTGTTCACAATAGAATTCTCTACACGACTAACTGCGTATAAACTCCAAAAGCCCGGCTTACCACCCACAGCAAACAGAGAAAGTGAGACCGAGTTACTGGGGAGCGCCCAAGAACAATAAAATGCGTACACTCTTTTCACTTTGGTCACCTTAATTCTCATCCTAGGTCTTTCCTTTTGGTATCAATGTGTTTGCAATAAAATCCCCTACAGGAGTACATGCATATAATATATAAAACTGGGTCACACTCCACCTGCGAACAAGATGAAAGCAGACCATGCGTTATCCGTGATGGACTGCCCATTCACCTACCCGTTACATTCCCAATTCCCCCCCATAAATGTTTAACATTTTTTCCGGTTGCTAACATCAATTTTAGTGTTACAGTATTCATTTTGGTATCAAATTGTTCCTAATGGAATGCATTAGATGGATATATGCATATAAGGGCAAATTGAAGAACAATATTTCCAATACAATACGATAAAATATAAACCACAATATAAAATATATAAAAAACAAAAACTTTTTGTATTTACCAATCCAGTGTTTTTGTGGAGCATGACATGGGTTGAACATTAGTTTTATCCACTCCACTTGCAGCAGGAAATCGTTTCCTGAAGGGTCAACCCATGTTTTTTTATAGGTGGAGTGGATAGTGGGCAAGCATTACTGCTTATCAGCCCAGAATTGTTTCTTGTGATAGTATTTGCTGTAGCACGGTGCCGCACACGGTGGTACATCACATGACTTGCACTTATAGCTTCAGTCCCTCCTATTACCAGACAGTTTGCAAACATGACACCTCAGACACTGCTGTATCTTTACTTGGGAATGGGACAAGTTTCTGTTCAGACGTTCTGTATTATCCACAATACCTGCTTGATACCTGCTTGATGGGGTTCTGGGAGTTCTTCTACTCCCCAAGCCCGGCCCGAGGCCAGGCTCAACTTGTGAGAGTTTGGTCCACCAGGCTGTTGCTTGGAGCGGCCCGCAGGCCCACATACCCACCACAGCCCGGTTGGTCTGGCACTCCTTGAAAAAAAACAATCTAGTTTTCTCTTGAAGATGTCCACGGTTGTTCCAACAATATTTCTGATGCTCGCTGGTAGGACGTTGAACAATCACGGACTCTGATGTTTATACAGTATACTCTGATTGTTGCTATGACACCTCTGCTCTTCATTGGTTCTATTTTGCATTTTTCTTCCATATTTCGTTCACTCCAGTACGTTGTTATTTTACTGTGCAGATTTCGGACCTGTCCCTCCAGTATTTTCCACGTGTATATTATTTGGTATCTTTCTCGTCTCCTTTCTAGTGAGTACATTTGAAGAGCTTTAAAACGATCTTAATAATTTAAGTGCTTTATCTCGTCTATGCGTGCCATATACGTTCTCTGTATTACCTCTATTTCACCAATCTCTTGCTCTGTTGGGGGAAGTGAGTACTGAACAGTACTCAAGACGGGACAACTCAAGTGATTTGAAGAATACAACCACTGTGATGGGATCTCTGGACTTGAAGGTTCTCGTAATCCATCCTATCATTTTTCTGGCTGATGCAATACTTGCTTGGTTATGCATCATTATTCCCAAATCCTTGACATGCTGTTTTCCTACTATGGGCAGATTCGATTGTGTTTTGTACCCTGTATTATATTTCAGATCCTCATTTTTGCCGTACCTGAGTACTGTACTTGCAATTGATGACCGTTAAACATCATGTTATTTTCTGCTGCCCAATCGAAAACTTTGTTAACAGTATCGCTCGCTTTGGACACAGATCACATTCACTTTTTCTCTCTTGAGTCCTAGCCGTGGACAGGACTCGCATCCATTCCAAAAATATTTGTATAAAATTCATTTTTTATCCAATCGACCTCGGGATAGTTTCAAAATAAGCGCCTTTAGAGTGCGTATAATTTAATACCAAAATGAAAGATGTAACACGAAACTTGATGTCAGAACACTTGAAAGATTATAAATACGTTTTTGGGTCTAAATTTTAAATTTTAAAATATTTTTTAAAATTCCATTTATTGTGCTATTATTATGGGACTAGTTTTAAAATGCGCGCCTTTATATTGCGAAAAATTTGATACCAAAACAAGCGATGTAACACGAAAATTTATGTTATCAAACTGAACGAGTATACACATTAGGTTGTAGTGTGCAAATTGGTGCTCGTTCATGGGTAACTTTAGGCTTTGCTGCGGGGAGTCTCGCCAGGCTTTTGGACATTATATGCATATACACCTGCAGGAAATTTAATTGCGAACACAATGATACCAAAATGAACAATATAGCACAAGAATTAAGGTGAGAAAACTGAAACTAGTATATACATTTAGGCGTCACTGCACGCTCGCCCACACTATCCGCCCCATGACGTCAAAGTCTGCGGCGATCACGCGCCGCGCGCGATAGTGTTAATGTCTGTTTGTAGTTTTTCAATGTCTTCAGCAGAGGTAATTTTCATGCTGATTTTTGTATCATCTGCAAAGGATGGGTTTTCTGGGAAAATCTGGGCAAATATATTTTTTTTTTCTTACCAGAAGCACCACTAGGCATAATCAGACACTCGTCTTCTGACTCAGACGTTGAAGATACAGCTACAGGTGAAGTGAATAGTGGCCACCTCACACCTGATGGTCCGGGTGTTGCAACATTGGCTCCAGTGGCATTTACATCAGCAGCATGTGGGATGTTATCATTTTGCTGAGGACATTTACTAGGCTGAAAGAACAGTAGTGCCGAAATGACTTCTTCATGGAAATGGAGTAATGCGAGTTTCCTTATATCTGTTGTGTAGTATTTATACAACACACAAACATTGTGGATAGCCATTTGAAAAAAATAGAACGTCATTTTCTTCATCCATTTGTAACTTTTTTCATTTGTTTGTGAAATGATAATACTTGACCATTTGGTCAAAGTGATCAACACCTTTCATGTTTGTATTGTAGTCACAGATTGCATTTGGCTTCCTCACAGTGACCTGTTGCACTGAAGATGTTCCATCAGGCGTCCGTACTTGTTTTCTTCGTTCAACTTCTTGTGTATCTGCATTGTGGCAAGTTGTTATGAGTGAAACAACTCGCTTATCTTTCCACAAAATTATAAAAGTATTTTCCTTCCATTGGAATAAAGATTTATCTACTGGCATTTTACCCTTTGCTTGGATCTAAAGGGTTTTAGGTGCACCACATTACATTCTGATAGTACCACAAGTGTATACCCCTTCAAGCAGCAATTCACTCAATCGAACCGAATTATAATAGTTGTCCATATATAAATGGTAACCTCTGTTCTTCAATGGTTCAATCAAGCCCATTACCATTTCTATTGTCATCTTCCCAATTCCTGCATAAATTTCAAAATCAAAGATGTAACCAGTCTTGGATTCAGCTAGCATGTAGTTTTATTCCATATTTATCAGGTATATTGGGATTATAAGACTTGAAAGCTAGACGGCCCCGCCATGCCATTGTGCCTTCATCCAAACTCAAATTTTTCTGAGGAATGTATGTTTTGAATTTCTGTGTGAGATATTGCATGACAGATCGAACTTTGATTAGTCTGTCTGGAGTCTTTAAGTGTCACTGGTTCCCATATCTTGTTTGTGGTGGTCCTAGTACGTACATTGCTTTGGGAAGCATACAAATTAGTCTCATAGGTCGTATATTTCAGCAAGCTTTGAATAAGAAATAATTGAATAAAACCCAAAGGAGTACAAGGTACAGGAACAGTCAAGCCTGGTATTACTGTAAAACTGTCTACAAAGGGTGGAGTATTGTCAGTAGACCAGCCTTCATCAGAACCTGTTGGTGGTGTACGTGTGGTAGACTTGGTACGAGTTCCAGTACCTCGCCGTGCACGTATGGCAGTCTGAACCTCAGAATCGTCACTTCCATCACTATCAAAATCCTCTTCTGCTGTTTACGTTTCAGTGAAATCACTACCTACATCACTATCAGTATCATCAAGACTTTCGTCATCAGATAACTCAGATAAATCATCAAATACAGTCTGGAATGTAGAGGGTGAGAGTCTCACTGTTCTGTACTTTTGCTGTACACTACTTAGCTTCTCTTTCTGACACGTTTCTTTCCTGGAATGGCTCTGTTCTTGATCAATATCCATCATGGAGTAAGTGCAGATTGTATCTAAAGCCGCACTAAGAAATATAGCCACGGAAAATAGCCAAAATGTTCACACGTTTGTGATGCGAGGGGAGGCAGGACCGGTCATGAGCATGGAGCAAAACCAATGGGCCTACAGCGTGGGTCGCGCCACCTAGGTGCCACATGGCCTAGCAAGGAAAAGGGGAAGACGATGGCATGCGGTTTAAAATCAATCCCCCAAAAATCGGATAAAAACCTGATTTTTAGCATATATATTACTTTTTGACGCAATACTGCGTCATTACCGGACATTCGCACTACTAAATTTTTGATGCAATGCTGTGTCATTACCGGACAAAAGTGGTAAAATGGTAGCAGGATTTTTTCATAGATCAAGGTAAACTCCATTACATACACAGAACATTATTATATCCATATTTGCATCATACATGTAAAACTCGGACAATAATTATTTAAATTGCCATACAATAATGCCCACATTCCCCTAGAAACATTTATGACAACCACATTCACCTAGTAAGGTAATAATGAAATGGTAGCAGGATTTTTTTCATGGGTCAAGGTAAACTTCATTATATTCACGGAGCAACCCATCCTCCTAATAGAGAGTTGCATTTTGATGCATACCCTACCTAAAGCCAAAAATCATTGTATTGTACTTGTACTAGAAAATGGTAGCGGCTTGCAAAATATACATACTTTCTCATTTTCTTCTGTTTTGGGTAGATTAGGAGAGGGTCCTTTAGTATGACAGTTTCTTGGCTATGGGAAACCTTAGGAGGACGGGCTGCACAGAAAGCAATTATATCCTTATTTGCATCATACATGTGAAATCCAGACAATAATTGTTAAAATTGTCATATGATGATAACTTCATTACCCCATGAGTCAACATATAAAGATAACCGCTGTCCAACGGTTAATGTTCTTTTAACATGCATGATTAAACAGCCATTTGCATGTCTTTGAATTTGGCTTTCTTCATCAGCTTTATTTAATTCCTTTCTCTGACATCAATGGTTGACAGCCATCACCTTTCAGAGCTATCTTCTCTGGCACTATTCAATGTACAGGCATACCTCAGAATAAGAGTTTAATCCGTTCCTGGAGACGCCTCGCCTTCCGAAAACTCGCATTCCGAAGTTAATTTCCCCATAAGAAATAGAGGGAAATGAATTAATCCGTTCCTGACTACCCCAAAAACCCCACATCAAACTAAATTTTTATACCTAATTTACCTAATTCATCTAAATAAACCTACAAAACTGTGTTCCAGTTATTACTTACCTTGCTGTCGAGTGCTGTAGGCGTATGGAAGATGGTGAGGAGGGGGGAGGAGGAGAGGAGTTACTGTTTGGAAGGGGAGTCCCCTTCCATAATCACATCACATAACCCCATGCCTTGTAACACTATGGATACCACTTCTCTTTCTAAATTTTTCAAACCAGCCCCTGCTTGCCTTAAACTCTTTCTTATCTGCATCACTCGTTGCAGGGGTATTCTTTAGAAGGTCTTCGTGCAACACCCTGGCTTTCTCACAAATAATGGCCTCCGAAACACTATCACCCCTCAACTCCTTGTCGTGTATCCAAATTAATAACAACTTTTCCACTTCTTCAAGTATTTGTGGTCTTTGTGCCGTTAATGTTCTTACTCCTTTTGCCACTTTAGCACCCATAATCTTATTTTTCTTCTTAAACACATATGCACTATATTAGGCCTAGGAAGGTTAAGTTAAATTAGTCTGTCTTTGTAACAAAGAGAAATAACCACACCAGAAATAAATACAGTTTTGATATTCCTAGAGTACGACTTAAACTAGAAATGCTCTACAAATCAAGGGACCCAGAATGTGGAATGACCTTCCCAACCATGTTAAAGACTGTACCTCTCTCAACCAGTTTAAGATAAAAACGAAGCACTACCTAATAAATTTCCTGTAACCTACCTTACCCCTCTATTGTCAACCCATGTCTAAGTATAGTGCATATTGTTGATGTGGCTTTGTTGTACTGCCTACAAAGTTCAACAACACGTGTACCGTTCTCATGCTTCCGAATGATCTCTTGTTTCTCCTCTATTGTCATCCTCACATGAGCTTTCTGGCCTTTATCCTTACCACTGGCTTTCTTGGGACCCATGGTGAGATATATAATAACAAATTGTATAGACAAATCACCAAAAATCCAACAAAACACTGAAAATCCGCGAGAAGAATTGATGTGGGGGTAGTCACTGAGCGCGAGACAATAATAAACTGAGGGGCGGCGGGGCGGAGGGGCGACGAACGCGCTAGGTCGGCTGTACGCGTATCAACAAACTCGCGCCCAAACTCGCCTCCCGAAGTAACCCTCGCCTTCTGAGACAAATTTTTGGAGTAAATACACCTCGCCTTCCGAAAACCTCGCATACAGGGACAATCGCATTCCGAGGTACCACTGTAGTTTTCTGCATGCAGCCCCTTCGGCTCCCTGGAGCTATCGGGCTAATATGCGATACATTAGGCCAGGGCTTTAGTCAATGAGTTCGGCCTACTGGGACCACGAGCCAGAACCTGGCCCCCCTCAGAGAGACATTGGGTGCAATGGTCCTGGAAAATTCCTGTGACTGAGGGTTTTTCCCCCTGCCATCGACCACGGTTAGGCACCCAGAAAGGTAGGCATAACAAAACAGACCCCACTTGGTAAGAAAATTGCAACCGAAAACAGAACAGAGAGGCAGAACGCTCACAATTTTTGAAGGAGTTTATCACCATCTATATGGTGATCAGGTGGCTTTGTTGATGGTGTCCCACCTGAGAGCTTTGTCTCGGCGACAGTATGTTTCCTGGTGTTCTTTTTGCCATTTTCTCTCTCTTCGTAGATTGTCTTCTATTTATGATCAGGTTGTCTTGTCCTTCCTTTCTTGGCTTTTTCAGGACCATCATTTGATGCCAAGTACTGCCGCCTCGTATTGTGTGACACTTACGTTCGGGGTGGATGTCACTTCTGCCCCATTCTATAAGCGTCCTCGTGCTTTGTTTCACCTCCGGCTTGCTCATACGCAGCCTGAGCCGTCCTGGTCCTTGGACAGAGTTCTCTAATTTCTCTTCTCTTAAGTTTGTAGTGGCCCCTTCGGTTCACTGTGGTTTTTCCAAGGCTCTCTTTCTGTTGGCATTGGCTTCTGGGGGTCGGATTAGCGAGTTTCATGCTCTCCTACAGAACAGGGGTTTCTGATCCTTCGGTCCTGGTAGTCGATGTTTATTTGCAGATTTCTTCTTTTCTGGAGAAGAACGAGATAGCTGCCTTCCGGAGGGGTCCTTAGGTCATTAATGCTTGGTTGATCAGGCTGGGGGTACATCATGTGTTGTGTTCGGTTGTGGCTCTTCGCCATTACCTGCGTGCCTTGGCTTCTGTGGCCGGGGATACGCTTTAGGTTGAAATGGTTTCCCTCGTTCCCTGTTCCAGGGCTTGGGTCTCCCAGGTCATCCGCAGGGTTAAGTCTAGCCGGCCTGTGATCTATTCTCGTGTCCATTATGTTCGTAAGTTGCTGCGTTGATTGCTGTCTTCAGCAACATGTCTTGGGCTGATGTTGGGCATGGGGATTTTGGAGATTGAACAGGGTCCTGGCTCGATGTTATTTGGTCAACGTTTCTTGTCCAGCTTGTTCTTGTGTCGCTTTGGGCCACAGGTTGCAGCCAGTTGTCTCGATTTTGAGTCGACTTTGTTTTGGGACGCCTACTTTTTTGAGTGCCAAACCCGGTCAATAGCAGACATAGAATGCTTCCAACCACATAAAAGGTTTCTGTAGGCTGTTGCTCCTTATGCCTCTCTGAGGGGGCAAAGTTCTGGCTCGTGGTTCCCGGTAGGCATAGAACTCCAGTCGAATTGACTGATGCCATAGCCTAATACATACGGTATATATCAGCCCGATAAGCTCCGAGAAGCTGGAGAGGCTCTCCACAGAAAAAATCAGCTTTAGATATGTCTGCTAATTTTAAGTACTTAATGGGAACAGTTTAACCTTAATTCAAACACAGCTTACCGAACATCTGGGACCTGCGTGAGGTGTTTGTTGCCTTGCTCTATCAATTCCCAAAGCCGTCCAGGAGTCCCAATGACAATGTCGGGACCACGGCGAAGCAAACGTTCCTGCTTTTCATGCGACACACCACCCATAATCACAGCTGTTTGAATGTCAGTATGGACCAGTACTGCTGCTAAATGGCTTTTGATCTAAAATGAGATACAATATTATATTTTGATGTGATTCTCAGTGGTACACTTCCAATATTCAAGTATTCAAATATAAGATAGATAATATGTTATGGAACAAGTTATCAAGGAATAATTGCACTGTTGTTACTGTTACTATGATAAATGTCAATTTAGACACCCAACCCCTACATTATTATGATGCACTGTCTGCATATCAATAAAATATAGCTATATAAAAAAGTGTAAACAGAGAACTTTATGCAAATACTATACTTGAATAGCAAGTTCCCGAGTCGGTGTTACAATGAGTGCTCTAAGTGGCTTCTGGGGTTCCTCATTACTTTTGGTAGCCACATTTTCATCAAGAAAGTCAAAATCAACATCATCTATAACTTTTACACATCCGAAACTTGTGTTATCTTCATCTGCCTTTTCAGAAGTCGTATCACTGTGAGCATCACTTTCAAAATCATCGTCACTTTCATTGTCAAAACTTCCCTCTTGAACTTCTTTATTATCTGCATCTAAAATATCATCATCATCATCATCATCATCAATAGATTCTGAACTTGCACTATTCTCTAAGGTAGCAACATCGTGCACTTGAGCACCATGCTCAGACTCAAGATCACTATTTTCCACACCGCTATCCCCAGCCTCGTCATGTAGGCACTCTGCTTCGTGCTTTTTATCCACAAGGATGCCATGTATAATGGGAATTCCAAAAGCGAGAGTTTTCCCACTCCCAGTCTCAGCAGCTCCAATGATATCCATGCGACCTTTGATTGCAGCGGGGAGCACAAGTTTCTGAAAGAACACAAAACTCTGGTCAACTATGTAAACTTTTAATTTTAACTGTACAGTACATATACTATAGTTATTCAATATACACAAAAACATTATAAGAGACTGTAGCAACTACATTATAAATAATGTAGCAGCTACTTAAATATTCCAGGAATTCCAATTACTACAAATGACATCTGCACATATTTTCCAAAGAATTCCACATAATACTACAAATGATATCACACAGTTTCCCATCAGCCAATTAATGAGCAGCCTTCCTCTAAACCAAGTCATGTGGATAGGGATATAAGGCTGTCTAACCCCAGCATCAGGGTAGTCTCAACATAGATGAGCCAGAAGCATCACCACCTCTGATCTAACTCAGCCGACAGCCTCACATCATAGCAGCCAGCAGCATCCCCTTGTACCAGTGTTGATTCCACCAACCATGACCGGTCTCTGCTGCCACCAGTATTCAAGAGCAGCACTTTACAGTTCACCATATTATGACACTGTTGTACCATGCATCAACTACTGTTGTAACCATTTACATCAAATATATATCTAGTTACTGTATTTTGTGTCCATTGTCCATCCTGTCATAATGTTACAAACATTTAAATCATTTATTAGCACATTTCTTATTATGCAAATAGTTAATCATATAACATCATAAAGGTCTTCACTTGATATCACACAATAATTTCAGCAAATGCTATTGACTTGCTTTGGGTTTTAGTTTGGCCAAATTTATCTTTTATAACAGATCAAATCAATGGATGAAAACCAAGGTGTTCAGATACATTGCAAGTAAATATTGTTTCCCAGTCATGTAGCAGTCCCCATGGCATAGTGGTAAGACACTTGCTAGACGCTTCGCGTGCGCTTTAGATTGGGTTCGTATCCTGGCCAGGGAGGATTGACATGGCGCCAATTCTTAACTGTAGCCTCTGTTCACCCAGCAGTGAATGGGTACCTGGTTGTTAAACGATTTGGTGGGTCGTTTTCCGGGGAAAATTAGGATAAAGGACCTGCCTGAAATGCTATGCATGCTAGTGGCTTTACAAGAATATAAGAACTCTTGTATATATAAATAAAAATGAAAAAATGTACAGAAAGCATGTAGTCTTAATGAGAACCCTCTAGGCCAATGACTGACCTTAACCAAGAGGCAACACAACAGATACCTAACTCCCGGGTACCTATGTTTACTACTAGTTGATGAGAGGCATCAAGTGAAAGGAAATGTGCCCAAAAGTTTCATTGAATTGTCAATTGTCAAAGAATTGTCACAACCCCATTGTGACAATTCCATTGGTTCCTTAAGAACCAATAAACATTAAAATGGTATTAATACGCAACGTAGCATGGTATGTCCGTGTGCTTTGGTGGGATTTTCAACTGATGTGAATAGAACTTGGTTGTGGAGTACTAGTGCTTGTGCTCTCGTGTGACTGGTTGCTGGTTTCATGTTATACACATTATGAAAGTTTCTAGGTGTCTACCCTTGTGTCATTCATATGTTAAAAGACCATACAACTAAACAAATGTCACACAGGATCCAAATGAAGTCTTATGTCCTGGATGGAGCAGAACTTGCCTAAGGAAGAAACCAAGTGGTTTAAGCTAAGAAATCCCACCTCAAATTAATAATGAATGCATCACTAATTGCCAGTTGGAGTAGACTGCTTTGTTTACACTAATGTAGTTACTCCAACAACACTTCTTACAAGTGATGTGTTGCTAAAATCACCACATACACATATAAATGATATTCATAGTTCAAGTTGCTAAGCTAATGACACTACAAAAAGTCATTTAGTAAGAAAACTGATTTAATCATGGGAAAATGAACAATAATTATTTATTACCTGAATCTCTGTGGGTTGGCTGAAGCCTAATTCAGCCAGGGCTTGCAACACAGGTGGGGGAACGAAGACTTTCTCCCAGGCAGACACATCCACTTTCTGTATAGTACCTTTTTTTCCCCCATGGAATGTGGCACTGTCATAGCGTGCTTTCTTAGCTGGAGTAGCTTCCAATCCTGTCTTATGCTGCTTTTTTCTTTTATTTTTCTTAACTGCTGAAAGTCCAACCTCCTGGTCTGGAAGGTTCTCAATATTCTCTTCACTTGGAATTTCATTCATACATTCATTTTGGTCAGTTTCTTTATCGCCCAAATCTGAAGCCTTCTTTTTCTTTTTCTTCTTCTTCTTCTTCTTCTTCTTTTCCTTTTTAGTTTGGCTACCCAATTCAGATTCAATATTCAATTCTTTCACTTCTGCCACTTTCTTGTTTTTCTTCTGAAATTAATGTTTTACAATTACTGAAGTGCAGCATCAACAAATAAGCAAACATATACACATATACTGATATATACACATATATATATATATATATATATATATATATATATATATATATATATATATATATATATATATATATATATATATATATATATATATATATATATATATATATATATATATATATATATATATATATATATATATATATATATATATATATATATATATATATATATATATATATATATATATATATATATATATATATATATATATATATATATATATATATATATATATATATATATATATATATATATATATATATATATATATATATATATATATATATATATATATATATATATATATATATATATATATATATATATATATATATATATATATATATATATATATATATATATATATATATATATATATATATATATATATATATATATATATATATATATATATATATATATAATGTTGTACCTAGTAGCCAGAACGTCGTACTCGGCCTGCTATGCAAGACCCGATTTGCCTAATAAGCCAAGTTTTCCTGAATTAATATATTTTCTCTAATTTTTTTCTTATGAAATGATAAAGCTACCCATTTCATTATGTATGAGGTCAATTTTTTTCTATTGGAGTTAAAATTAACGTAGATATATGACCGAACCTAACCAACCCTACCTAACCTAACCTAACCTATCTTTATAGGTTAGGTTAGGTAGTCGAAAAAGTTAGGTTAGGTAGGTTAGGTAGTCGAAAAACAATTAATTCATGAAAACTTGGCTTATTAGGCAAATCGGGCCGTGCATAGTAGGCTGAGAAGTGCGTTTTGGCTACTAGGTACGACATATATATATTTATTTATATATATATATATATATATATATATATATATATATATATATATATATATATATATATATATATATATATATATATATATATATATATATATATATATATATATATATATATATATATATATATACACATATATATACACATATATATATAAAATCACTACTACTATTATCCTGTTTCCCCCATTTTCATAGAGTGAAGAGATATAATTTGGGAAGAAATAGGAAATGAGGAAGGTAAAGACGATTAAGAATACCCAAAACAATATCCCGTCCTTTTGTTATATTTTCTAGATAATATACTGCAGCAACATAACATCAGCACAATTAAATTCAATAAATACATCTGTAGCAACATGCCCCCTTCATACATCAACATGTGAACTGCTTTCCATTAATTGTAATTTATAAAACATCAAACATTCACTCTCTTACCAAATTGAGTCCATTTAGAAATATTTCTTATGAATCTTTCATACACAGTTTACACACATACAATTCCCACTTCCTCACACACTCACTAACCATATCTATCCATCTTCTTTGTATCCTTCCACTTACACCACATTCAAATTCCTTTAAATACTTTCCCTAAACCATTCAAAATGACTGAATCATCTTCACAGATCCACCTAATTCTCTCTGCCACTTTTAATATTTTCTTCATACTGTACACTGCAACCCTGAAGTAACCAATCATATTAAAATAGAACCTTAGTGAACCAAAAGAATATGGTTAGTGGAACAACCTCGGACAGGTTATGTACCAGAGCTTCTTCATACAACAGGTAGCTTGGCATAGGCCTACCTACATATATACAGCATTAATATAAAATACAAAATAGTGCTTTATTATATTTGTACATTTATTACAGGTTAAATAATACAGTGTGTATGTGACACATATGTGATGTAACCATGCTGAAACTGGATGCATCCCAACCATGTGCTTTTCCATCTATGTTCGTGTGGTGTGATGTCAAGGTTATTTTAAAAATTTTCTTTGATTATTTCATTACTTGCAAGTAGAAAATATGTCTACCGGCAGTAGTTGTCAAGCTAGAGCAATTAGGAGCAAGAAAATGTCCACACACATACAAAAAGGTAAATTAAGTTGAGAAACGTGAGCACGGCTGAGGGTGTAGTGTGATGGGAAGAGGTGCTTAGTTTTGGCACTACAGTAGTACAGTTTAAGGTGAATTTATGAGGCATATTTCCCTGGGCCAAATTGTGAACTGCCATTCTGGGCAATTATTATTATTATTATAATACAATGGGGCCTCGACTTACGATACTAATTCGTTCCCAGAGACGGATCGTAAGTCGAAGCGATTTTTCCCATAAGAAATAAAGGGATTTGAATTAATCCGTTCTCCACCCTCAAAAATATTAACATACAAATACATTTTGTACTGAATACAATGCTTTTTCTAACTACAATACAGTACCTAAGTTTATCTTACCTTTATGGAGGGCTCTTGATGACATATGGAAGATGGTGATAAGGGGGGAGGAGAGTTGTTACTGTTTGAAAGGGAAGTCCCCTTCCATTATCACATCAGGCAGTGATGTTTTCTCTGGGGTACTCTCTCTCCTACGTTTTGCCTGAATACCACTAGGACCTGGTTGTGGTTCAGTACTTGTTTGTCTCACTACAAATTTGTCAAGAGACATTTGTTTTTCCCTTCGTTTTAACATTTGTCTGTAATGATGCATCACTTTAGCGCCCATAATGTCCTTTTTCTTAGCCTGTATGGTGGATATCGTTGACTGAGATTTCTTGTACTGCCTAGCCAGTCCAACAACCCGCACACCATCTTCATATTTACGAATGATCTCTTGTTTCTGCTCTATGATCATCCTTACATGGGATCTCATATGTTGAGCCTTACCACTGACTTTCCTGGGACTCATGGCGTGATATATAATAATTACTTTAATGTTCAAAATGCAAAAAAAAACACCACAAAAGCGAAATTTCTTATAGGCGCAATCGTCACTAAGCGGGCAGCTGTAGTAAACTGAGGCAGGTCGGCCGCGTGACCGGGAACCACGCGCTCGGTCGACCCGAACGTATACCAACAAATATCGTAAGTCGACGACACCATCGGAGGTCGAGTTGCATTTTTCGATGAAATTTACATCGTAACTTGAAATTATCTTAAGTATGGGCAATCGTAAGTCGAGGTGCCACTGTATATAAATAATATTATTATTGTTAATGAGAAAATCCACAGGAGCCATAATGAGGATTCTAACCTATGCGCTGGGTATTCCCAGTGCATAGGTTTGAATCCTCATCACGGCTAATGTGAATTTTCTCATTGATATATCATGATAATGTGATTTCTCTGTGTAATATTTATAATGCAATATCTGTAAGGTAATATCAAATTACTCACTAGTTTAATAGCTGCCATTAGAACTGAAAACTTGTATCAATCTTGGATCTAAAGAATACAAAAATACTACCATAACTTCTTACCTTGACAATTTTTCCATCTTCCCAAACTTCTTTCTTCACTGGTCCCCGCTTGGATAATTTCATAAGTGTACATGATGTAATTTCCTCAAAGCCCGCCAAGCCCTCAAATTCATGTGAAGTTGAAACAGGTGCAGAAAGTAATGATGAATTTCCTGCTGCACCACTTTTCTTTGCTGCCTTACCTCTGTTCTTCCCCATTTTCTAACTGCTGGCCTGTGAAGGAAAATAAAAAGTTATGAAAAAGTTGTATAAACATCAAATAGCAACAGACAAATAAATCCAGGAGTATACCTGGAAGTGGTCTTGAAAGTTCTTCTATTCCCAGAGCCCGACCTGAGGCTCAGGCACTCGGGCTCGAGTGTTTAACCCTAACCTAACCTAACCGACGCTTGGATCGTCGACTTGATTTGTGTCCCAGCTCTTTATTTTCGTCTAATTTCTTTATAAAAATATACTTTTTCAGATTAAAATTATGTTTTTTCGTGTTGTACATTCAGCACCAACATTATAATGAGTAAATAAATCATATTTATTCATTACTAACGTATTGCCAGGAAGCGTTGTGAAGCTTGTGTAGCTTGTGGTAATTAGACGGACCGTACCTAGGTTCCCTTCTAGGGATGGTCAGTAGTTGGCCTAGAAAATGAGGGGAAGGGGCGGGTGGACCTCAATATGCCTACGTACAGACTTTCTGTCCCCGATAACAGTAATTTTAACGAAATCGTTTAACAATTAGAAATACATTCAAAACGATGCAGAGTTTGAACGAGTACACGCTAATCTCTTTGACAGCTGCAGTTGTATGCGGTCAATAGTGCTGGCGAAGACTAACCTCACCTTCTCTGTGATACCTATTGTTTGAACTGGTTGATTATTATGGATATTAAGAGCGCACTCTGTGAACATTAGTGTTGTTCTTGCACATTAGCGTGTAAGGCCCTCCATCTTCCAGGCAGCCGGAGTCGACCAATGTTTACCTCCAGCACCACATGGCACACACATTCACATCCACTAAAATCCCCAGGACTTAAAAATAATTATAATAACACCAATCACAATACTAATAATATTTTATTTATGGGAAAATTACAGAGGATTTGATAATAGTGATTACATTGTACATTTTTGTTGTTTGTTAGTAAAATACCAATCACGCACAGCGGTTCACTTTTTGATCTAAGCCCCTTTTGTTTTATTATTAACAAACTTAGTTGAGTAATAGGGTAGCAGTACACCCTATAATATCAGGGATTAGAGAGTATAGATCAAGAGCTACCTATAAGTTCATCTAATATCCTCATTTCATCACAGCACCCTCCTGCGGTCCATAGAATTACCCAAATCGGCCCAAATCGGCCCAAAACTACACAAATCGTCCTAGCATTACGTAAGTAATGAAGAAATATGGTATATTTACTTAATATAATGTTGGGTGCTACACGTAGAACATGATCAAACCTATTTTTACTCTGAAATAATCTAATTTCATAAAGAAATGAGACGTAAATATGTGAGAGGTGACGCCATAGGAAGTCGACGGTCCAAGCGACAATTGTGTGGAGCAACTTATCCAAGATATATGGTCACCTGGAGAGTGTTTGCTGCCATATCAGCCTCCTGTACACAGTGATCCAGTCGTCGCATTTCATGGCTCAAAGTGTCGCAAATTTAATTGGTGATAATTAAGAAGTAGAATGTGTATTTATATAATATCTTTCATAAACAGCCACTAAATCTTTAATATTTATTAAACAAAACGTGTCTGGAAGTTAAATCAACTCCACAGGACAATAAATTTGTTATATAGATACTAGCGTTATTCGTTGGTATGCGTTCGCAATTTAAACTGCTCATGTCCTTTTCGTTCATTCAACACCGAACCCTACACAACCATGCACAACTCAAAGTCCAACAAGTCACACCCCCGGAGTAATGCAATCGGAACCTGACAAGTTGTGTAACCGGAGCCCGCCCAGTTGTGTAACCGAAGCTTGACCAGTTGTGTAACCGGAGCCCGACCAGTTGTGTAACTGCAAGCCTAACATGAACGAACCACAAACAAACAACCTCTGGATCACAACCATGCACGAACGGAAGCCCGACCATGCACAACCCAAAACTCAGGTGACACCCCCGGAGCCCGACCAGTTACTTAACCGGAGCCAGACCATTTATTTAACCGGAGCCCGACCAGTTATTAACCGGAGCCCGACCAGTTGTGTAACCTGAGCCCCACTAGTTGTGTAACCGGACCCCGACCAGTTGTGTAACCTTAAGCCTAGCAAGTATACATCTCATCCAACCCCCACAAAGCTAAACAGTCCCAGCTGAACACAACCAAACTCCATTCCTAGCTCGACCAAACGAAAATCTGCTTAGCCCTACCAAAAATCCTCCACTTGCCCTGAACACCAAACTATTGACCCATAGCAAACAATTGAACTATATACAAAAGAAAGAAACCCGGATTACTAGCAAACATATAAACAGAGCCTTAGCAAACAAACCTGGAGCACTAGTGCACAAACAACCTCTGGATCACAACCATGCACGGACGGAAGCCCGACCATGCACAACCCATAGCCCAAGGGACACCCCCGGAGCCCGACCAGTTATTTAACCGGAGCCCGACCAGTTATTTAACCGGAGCCCGACCAGTTGTGTAACCGGAGCCCGACCAGTTATTTAACCGGAGCCCGACCAGTTATTAACTGGAGCCCGACCAGTTGTGTAACCTGAGCCCCACCAGTTGTGTAACCGGACCCCGACCAGTTGTGTAACCTTAAGCCTAGCAAGTATACATCTCATCCAACCCCCACCATTAAGCTAAACAGTCCCCAGAGCACAACCAAACTCCATTCCTAGCTCGACCAAACAAAATCTCCTTAGCCTTACATAAAACCCTCCACTTGTCCTAGAAACCAACTATGGAGCCATATCAAACAATTGAACTATATAAAAAAAAGAAACCCGAATTTCTAGCAAACATATAAACAAAGCCCTAGCAAACAAACCTGAAGCACTAGTACACAAACAACCACTGAAGCACAACATGTACGAACCGGAGCACAACCATGTGCAACCCAAAGCCCAACAAGTCACACCCCTGGAGTTATGTAATCGGAGCCCGACCAGTTGTCTAACCACAAGCCTAGCATGAACGAACCAAACAAACAACCTCTGGATCACAACCATGCACGAACGGAAGCCCGACCATGCCCAAGTGACACCCCGGAGCCCGACCAGTTATTTAACCGGAGCCCGACCAGTTATTTAACCAGAGCCCGACCAGTTATTTAACCGGAGCCCGACCAGTTATTTAACCGGAGCCCGACCAGTTGTGTAACCGAAGCTTGACCAGTGTGTAACCAGACCCCGACCAGTTGTGTAACCGTAAGCCTAGCAAGTATACATCTCATCCAACCCCCATAAAGCTAAACAGTCCCCAGAGCACAACCAAACTCCATTCCTAGCTCGACCAAACAAAAATCTGCTTAGAGCTACCTAAAACCCTCCACTTGTCCTAGAAACCAACTATGGAGCCATATCAAAACAATTGAACTATACACAAAAAAAGAAACCCAAATTTCTAGCAAACAAACATAAAGCCCCTTGCAAAGAAACAAAGCCCTAGCAAACAAACCTGGAGCACTAGTATACAAACAACCACTGAGCACAACCATGTACGAACAGGAGCACAACCATGTACGAACTGGAGCACAACCATGCACAACTCAAAGCCCAACAAGTCACACCCCGGAGTAATGCAATCGGAACCCGACAAGTTGTGACCCGACATATAAATTTTGACACTAGCTCTCCACATATGTCAGTTGCTTCATTTAGAACCTGTACTTGAGGTCGATCTCGAACCCATTGTTGATGTGACGACTTAGAATTAGAATTATTAATCTTACTTTTTCGGTCATATTTAATAATATATATATATATTATTAAATATAGTGACATATTAATAATATATAGTGACATTTAATAATATATATATATATTATTAAATATAGTGACATATTAATAATATATATATATATATTATATATATATATATATATATATATATATATAGATATATAATATATATATATATATATATATATATATATATATTATTAAATATGACCGAAAAAGTAAGATTAATAATTCTAATTCTAAGTCGTCACATCAACAATGGGTTTCGAGATCGACCTCAAGTACAGGTCTAAATTAAGCAACTGACATATGTGGAGAGCTAGTGTCAAAATTTATATGTCGTCCTTGCACACCGCCCCCCATCCAGTGGGCAGCGGTGGGTAGGTTACAGTCACTTAGTTACTACCTACAGTTTAGCAAACTGGGGATATTTGGCTAAAATTTCTGGTAGCAGATCATTTTTGAATGAAATATTTACACATCGCTGGAACATTGGTTATAGAATTGTCTCTAGTCCTTTCCAGATATTCTAAATTCTAATTAGAATCTAA
>NC_091192.1:33970702-33985702 GCF_040958095.1 Procambarus clarkii
GGTCACTGCTCACTGCTGCTCTCGTTACTGGCGTCCTCCCGTGTGTCAACACCGGTCACTGCTGCTGCTCTCGTTACTGGCGTCCTCCCGTGTGTCAACACCGGTCACTGCTGCTGCTCTCGTTACTGGCGTCCTCCCGTGTGTCAACACCGGTCACTGCTGCTGCTCTCGTTACTGGCGTCCTCCCGTGTGTCAACACCGGTCACTGCTGCTGCTCTCGTTACTGGCGTCCTCCCGTGTGTCAACACCGGTCACTGCTGCTGCTCTCGTTACTGGCGTCCTCCCGTGTGTCAACACCGGTCACTGCTGCTGCTCTCGTTACTGCCGTCCTCCCGTGTGTCAACACCGGTCACTGCTGCTGCTCTCGTTACTGGCGTCCTCCCGTGTGTCAACACCGGTCACTGCTGCTGCTCTCGTTACTGCCGTCCTCCCGTGTGTCAACACTGGTCACTGCTGCTGCTCTCGTTACTGGCGTCCTCCCGTGTGTCAACACCGGTCACTGCTGCTGCTGCTCTCGTTACTGGCGTCCTCCCGTGTGTCAACACCGGTCACTGCTGCTGCTCTCGTTACTGCCGTCCTCACGTGTGTCAACACCGGTCACTGCTGCTGCTCTCGTTACTGGCGTCCTTCCGTGTGTCAACACCGGTCACTGCGGTGGGGTATTGACGTGTTGTCTGAGCCATCCGGTAGTTGGTGGTTGTTCGCCGAGCGGCTGGGGGTGTGGGCGTCCCCACCCTCCCTGCAGTTGCCGCTTGGCTGGTGTTGACGTCGCATGCTTGCGATGGGAGGCCTTCTTCCTCCTGTTGTGAGAGTGAACTCCGTGGGCCTGGAGTTTACGGGCCGTGTTGGTTACCCTGTAGTTGACCTTGTCATGTGTCACATGCTCCGTGTCCCGGTAGATGACGTCTACGGAGTTGAGCTGGTAACAGCTCACCGGGTTATTGTCAAATTAGTGGGGGGGGAGGAGGTGTACCGTGAGTTCCTCCGCCGTTACGACGGGCGTTCCTTGGCACTTCCGGATGTTGCCGGCTCTGTGACCATTACGGACCGCAGTGGTGCCCTGACATACGTGAGTGTGCATGGGGCGCCCTTGGAGTTTCCCGAAGATCTACTCCGGCGTTACTTCCAGCAGTTTGGCGCGGTCGTCAGTGTGCGGGTGAACACGCTGTCCTCCGGGAGGTATAAGGGTATGCGTACGAACATTCGTACCCTTGGGATGCGCCTGATGTCTGACATCCCTTCTTCGGTCCGGCTTCTGGGATACTACGTCCGGGTTTACTATGCCCGGCAACCCCGTACCTGCTTTCAGTGTGGCCTGTTGGGGCATCAGGCTGCCGGGTGCTCGGAGGCTGCCGTCGCTCCTGTGAACCTGTTCCGGGAAGAGGATTTTCCACCGCTCCCTGTTGGGGTGGATTCCTTGGGCGAGGATGTGGACGTCCCGTTGGCTGCTGCGGCTCCCTCTGCGTCGCCCGGCGGTCCTCCGGATGATGCGGCCCCCTCCTCCGGGTGTAACGGTGCCGTCGGCTGATCTTCCTTCTCCTGTCGCTGTCCCAGCTGCTCCCGGGGGTCTTCCGGATGGTCTCTGTGAGTCGTCAACGTCTTCATCTTCCTCGTCTTCTGCTGCTGCGACTGGCCCTGCGCCCTCGCCAGGTGTCCCAGCTGTGCTGGGTGCTGGGGGGGCTGCGGACCGTCCTGATGTGTGCGGCCCGGTTCCCCCTGTGGTTGAGGCCCGGTTCTCCCTGTGGTTGAGGCTGCTGCCGTCCTGCGACGGGCATCGGTTCGCCCGGCTTGTGAAGCCCGTGGTTCTAGGGTCCGCCTCCGGCTCTGAGGATGTGCGGCCGGAGCCCAAGCGGTCCCGGCGTTCTTCTACTGCTTGGGCTGATGTGGAGGATTTCGACGCCGGTGGATCTTCGGGCGATGATGTGGTGGTTCCGGGTGCTTCGCGCTCTACGTCGCTGGTGGTTGCTGAGGTCCATGTGCCTGCTGATGACAGTGTTTGTGCATATGATTCACCTCCTGTTCTTTCCTCTGCAGAAGGTTCTCCGCAGTGGGGGGTGGTCGCTCCTACGGACGTGGATGGTGAGGAGGCTGGTGCGGGCCGCGACCTCGTGCTGGTGCTGAAGAAGGATGCCCGGCGTGGGGGGTCCCTGCAGGTGACATGTCCGGTGGTTGACGCGGGGCCCTGTGAGGCAGCTGAGGAGGCTCCCTGTGCGCTGCCCGTTGCCCGGCCCCATGGGAAGAAGCCCCTCCCTCTCGTCTTGGCCTCCGGCGTGGCGTATGATGATAAGAACCCCTTGCTGTTTGACATTGTTGACCGCGTGCATCCTGTTCCATGGAGCCCTTCTTCCGTCTGGGTTCCGCGGGCTCGGTGTTTTGTTGTGCCGGAATTGATGCCTGATCCTCGTACGGTTCATAGTAAACCTGTTCCGGGTAACCTCATGTTGCTTTGGGAATCGTATTGTGTTCGATTCCCGGCGGCGGAGTGGCCGGATAAGTATGAGCATTTTCAGTAATCTGTGTGATTGCTGTGTGTTTGGTGTGTGGATGGGACCTGTGGTTTGTTATGCTATGTGTTGTATTTATTGTGCGCCCTTCAGGCCGGTGTTATCTTTTGTTCTCATGACCTTGTTTTATTGTATTTATTGTATTTCTTACCATACTTTGCATGTAAATATAATAATAATAAAAAAATGTGTCAACACTGGTCACTGCTGCTGCTCTCGTCACTGGCGTCCTCCCGTGTGTCAACACCGGTCACTGCTGCTGCTCTCGTTACTGGCGTCCTCCCGTGGGTCAACACTGGTCACTGCTGCTGCTCTCGTTACTGGCGTCCTCCCGTGTGTCAACACTGGTCACTGCTGCTGCTCTCGTTACTGGCGTCCTCCCGTGGGTCAACACCGGTCACTGCTGCTGCTCTCGTTACTGGCGTCCTCCCGTGGGTCAACACCGGTCACTGCTACTGCTCTCGTTACTGGCGTCCTCCCGTGTGTCAACACTGGTCACTGCTGCTGCTCTCGTCACTGGCGTCCTCCCGTGTGTCAACACCGGTCACTGCTGCTGCTCTCGTCACTGGCGTCCTCCCGTGTGTCAACACCGGTCACTGCTGCTGCTCTCGTTACTGGCGTCCTCCCGTGGGTCAACACCGGTCACTGCTGCTGCTCTCGTTACTGGCGTCCTCCCGTGTGTCAACACCGGTCACTGCTGCTGCTCTCGTTACTGGCGTCCTCCCGTGTGTCAACACTGGTCACTGCTGCTGCTCTCGTCACTGGCGTCCTCCCGTGTGTCAACACCGGTCACTGCTGCTGCTCTCGTTACTGGCGTCCTCCCGTGGGTCAACACCGGTCACTGCTGCTGCTCTCGTTACTGGCGTCCTCCCGTGTGTCAACACCGGTCACTGCTGCTGCTCTCGTTACTGGCGTCCTCCCGTGGGTCAACACTGGTCACTGCTGCTGCTCTCGTTACTGGCGTCCTCCCGTGTGTCAACACCGGTCACTGCTGCTGCTCTCGTTACTGGCGTCCTCCCGTGTGTCAACACCGGTCACTGCTGCTGCTCTCGTTACTGGCGTCCTCCCGTGTGTCAACACCGGTCACTGCTGCTGCTCTCGTTACTGGCGTCCTCCCGTGGGTCAACACTGGTCACTGCTGCTGCTCTCGTTACTGGCGTCCTCCCGTGTGTCAACACTGGTCACTGCTGCTGCTCTCGTTACTGGCGTCCTCCCGTGTGTCAACACTGGTCACTGCTGCTGCTCTCGTTACTGGCGTCCTCCCGTGGGTCAACACTGGTCACTGCTGCTGCTCTCGTTACTGGCGTCCTCCCGTGGGTCAACACTGGTCACTGCTGCTGCTCTCGTTACTGGCGTCCTCCCGTGTGTCAACACTGGTCACTGCTGCTGCTCTCGTTACTGGCGTCCTCCCGTGGGTCAACACCGGTCACTGCTGCTGCTCTCGTTACTGGCGTCCTCCCGTGGGTCAACACTGGTCACTGCTGCTGCTCTCGTTACTGGCGTCCTCCCGTGTGTCAACACTGGTCACTGCTGCTGCTCTCGTTACTGGCGTCCTTCCGTGTGTCAACACTGGTCACTGCTGCTGCTCTCGTTACTGGCGTCCTCCCGTGGGTCAACACTGGTCACTGCTGCTGCTCTCGTTACTGGCGTCCTCCCGTGTGTCAACACCGGTCACTGCTGCTGCTCTCGTTACTGGCGTCCTCCCGTGTGTCAACACTGGTCACTGCTGCTGCTCTCGTTACTGGCGTCCTCCCGTGTGTCAACACCGGTCACTGCTGCTGCTCTCGTTACTGGCGTCCTCCCGTGTGTCAACACCGGTCACTGCTGCTGCTCTCGTTACTGGCGTCCTCCCGTGTGTCAACACTGGTCACTGCTGCTGCTCTCGTTACTGGCGTCCTCCCGTGTGTCAACACTGGTCACTGCTGCTGCTGCTCTCGTTACTGGCGTCCTCCCGTGTGTCAACACTGGTCACTGCTGCTGCTCTCGTTACTGGCGTCCTCCCATGTGTCAACACCGGTCACTGCTGTTCTGTGCTGGTGCAACACGTCGCCCACACCACTCACTCCTCCCACACCAGGGTCAGGGGAGGGAGGCCAGCCAGGCTCAGAACATGGGAGACCGGGCTCCCTTACGTGTTACAGAAACACTGTATTCTTCCAAGGAAACACAGGAAGATAGAAGAGTATGCTATACGTCACGTGTCACACACCTGCTCTACCCAGCTGCCCTTGCACGTGTCTGGTGCTGGAGTAGGAAGCATCACTCATTTCCGCCAACACTTGCAAAACCTGTACATCTTTCTTCAGTCCCGGCGGTCTTGTCTACGTGTAGGAAATAGTTTTAGGAGCTCCGCGGCGCTAATAAGCTGTTTATACCTTACATTCTGACGTTTACAACCTCGTAAACTCTTAATTAGTAAACAAAGCCGCCTTGAGTAAGGAAAGATGGACAGGTTTCGTATTTACCAGCGAATAAAAACATATCATTTATAGTATGAGTCATTAAACATTGGAAATGATACTGAAGCGATTTCGTTGAGACAAGTATATCATTGTGTGCATGTAAATACGATATATATATATATATATATATATATATATATATATATATATATATATATATATATATATATATATATATATAATAATAGATATTTATGATAGATACAGCGATAGCAGGCGGCTTGACGTCTGCGAGGCACTACACATCAAGAAGTCAACACCAGCAATCAACAGCCAATTAATGCACAACTATATTCTACCCACTTCAAGACTCCGCTCCAATATAGAAGCATCAAGAAATATGGACCAATAGGCTTTCTACAATTACTTCCATTCAATACCCATTGTTTCGTATTCTGTCTTGTGTAGGAATTTAATACCCATTGAATACCCATTGTTGAAAGTTCGTTTTTCACCTCATCCACCTCACCCAAATGTAGATATAAACCTCGAAGATGTGTAAGCTCTATTCAGTTTCAGTTGTGTGCTTGTAAACTAAAGTCTTTGAAAATGTAATAAGTTTTACGAAACGCGCTCAAGTGTCGCGTCAGACTAGAAATAAAAATGAATTTTGGAGAATTGATCTTTGAATTACCATCAACAGTGAAAAGAAACATAAGAAAGATAGAGAAAATTCGTGTTAGAATTATTAATCTTACTTTTTCGGTCATATTTAATAATATGTGTATATATATATATATATATATATATATATATATATATATATATATATATATATATATATATATATATATATATATATATATATATGTCGTACCTAGTAGCCAGAACGCACTTCCCAGCCTACTATGCAAGGCCCGATTTGCCTAATAAGCCAAGTTTTCATGAATTAATTGTTTTTCGAGAACCTAACCTACCTAACCTAACCTAACCTAACTTTTTCGGCTACCTAACCTAACCTAACCTATTAAGATAGGTTAGGTTAGGTTAATTTTACGTTAATTTTAACTCCAATAAAAAAAAATTGACGTCATACATAATGAAATGGGTAGCTTTATCATTTCATAAGAAAAAAATTAGAGAAAATATATTAATTCAGGAAAACTTGGCTTATTAGGCAAATCAGGCGTTGCATAGTAGGCCGAGAAGTGCGTTCTGGCTACTAGGTACGACATATATATATATATATATATATATATATATATATATATATATATATATATATATATATATATATATATATATATATATATATATATATATAATCACGTGTTTATTTTCGTGATTTACACACACACACTCTCTCACACACACATACCCGGCTCTGGGGAGCCGGTGGCCGAGCGGACAGCACGCTGTACACATGATCGTATGGTCCCGGGTTCGATCCCGGGCGCCGGCGAGAAACGATGGGCAGAGTTTCTTTCACCCTATGCCCCTGTTACCTAGCAGTAAATAGGTACCTGGGAGTTAGTCAGCTGTCACGGGCTGCTTCCTGGGTGTGTGTGTGGTGTGGAAAAAAGTAGTAGTAGAAACAGCTGATTGACAGTTGAGAGGCGGGCCGAAAGAGCAGAGCTCAACCCCCGCAAACACAACTAGGTGAATACACACACACACACACACACACACACACACACACACACACACACACACACACACACACACACACACACACACACACACTCACACACACACACACACACACACACTCACACCAGAGTGTGTTTTATCATGATGCCACCATTCATACCGCTCTGGTGGCACTGTGCCAGCTGACCTGTTCTCTGGGGCACTGTGCCAGCTTACCTGTACTCTGGTGGCACTGTGCCAGCTGACCTGTTCTCTGGGGCACTGTGCCAGCTGACCTGTTCTCTGGTGGCACTGTGCCAGCTGACCTGTTCTCTGGGGCACTGTGCCAGCTGACCTGTACTCTGGTGGCACTGTGCCAGCTGACCTGTTCTCTGGGGCACTGTGCCAGCTGACCTGTTCTCTGGGGCACTATGCCAGCTGACCTGTTCTCTGGGGCACTGTGCCAGCTGACCTGTTCTCTGGTGGCACTGTGCCAGCTGACCTGTTCTCTGGTGGCACTGTGCCAGCTGACATGTTCTCTGGTGGCACTGTGCCAGCTGACCTGTTCTCTGGTGGCACTGTGCCAGCTGACCTGTTCTCTGGTGGCACTGTGCCAGCTGACCTGTTCTCTGGTGGCACTGTGCTAGCTGACCTGTACTCTGGTGGCACTGTGCCAGCTGACCTGTTCTCTGGTGGCACTGTGCTAGCTGACCTGTACTCTGGTGGCACTGTGCCAGCTGACCTGTTCTCTGGTGGCACTGTGCCAGCTGACCTGTGGCACTGTTACAAAATGTATCCTTACAAGTTATACACGTCAATGATGTGTATAAATGCCTGCACTATGTACCTACGTGTTGCTTCCCGCTGCTTGTCCAACCATTGGACTGGACGGTAGAGCGACGGTCTCGCTTCGTGCAGGTCGGCGTTCAATCCCCGACCGTCCAAGTGGTTGGGCACCAGTCCCCCCCCCCCCCGTCCCATCCCAAATCCTTATCCTGACAACATCCCAGCTCAATATAGTTGTAGTGGCTTGGCGCGTTCCCCTTCCCTTCCCGCTGCCTCTAGAGTTTGCTCAATAATCTCTTGTGAGGAACTGCATCAAAAGCGTTTTGGCAGTCAGCAAATACGCAATCTGCCCAACCTTCTCTGTCCTGTCTTATTTGTGTCATTTTATCATAGAACTCCAGTATGTTTGTTAGGTATGGTTTTCCTACCTTAAAGCTATGTTGATGTTTGTTTACATGCCGAATTCTCTCCAGGTGTGTAACTAGTCTAATCCCTATTATTCTTTCAAGTGTTTGCAGTGTTGTTTGTCAGTGACACTGGTCTGTTGTTAAGTGCTTCATCTCTATCTCGTTACTTGTAAATTGGTAATAGATTTGCCTTCTTCAAACAGTTAGGCAATGGTCCTTCTCTAAGTCGCTAATTACAGATCAGTGCCAGAGGAACGCTGAGGGCTTATGCCACATCGTTTAATATTCATGGTGATATGTTGCTTGGTTCAATAGTTTTAGTTTTGTGTAATGATGCTTCTTGTGTTCTTACTTCCTCTGGTGTTGTCCCAATGTTTAAGTCTCTCATGGCGGGGGTATTCCATAGTCTCTCATGGCGGGGGTATTCCATAGTCTCTCATGGCGGGGTATTCCATAGTCTCTCATGGCGGGGGTATTCCATAGTCTCTCATGGCGGGGTATTCCATAGTCTCTCATGGCGGGGGTATTCCATAGTCTCTCATGGCGGGGTATTCCATAGTCTCTCATGGCGGGGGTATCCCATAGTCTCTCATGGCGGGGGTATTCCATAGTCTCTCATGGCGGGGTATTCCATAGTCTCTCATGGCGGGGGTATTCCATAGTCTCTCATGGCGGGGGTATTCCATAGTCTCTCATGGCGGGGTATTCCATAGTCTCTCATGGCGGGGGTATTCCATAGTCTCTCATGGCGGGGGTATTCCATAGTCTCTCATGGCGGGGGTATTCCATAGTCTCTCATGGCGGGGTATTCCATAGTCTCTCATGGCGGGGGTATTCCATAGTCTCTCATGGCGGGGTATTCCATAGTCTCTCATGGCGGGGGTATTCCATAGTCTCTCATGGCGGGGTATTCCATAGTCTCTCATGGCGGGGGTATCCCATAGTCTCTCATGGCGGGGGTATTCCATAGTCTCTCATGGCGGGGGTATTCCATAGTCTCTCATGGCGGGGGTATTCCATAGTCTCTCATGGCGGGGGTATTCCATAGTCTCTCATGGCGGGGGTATTCCATAGTCTCTCATGGCGGGGTATTCCATAGTCTCTCATGGCGGGGGTATTCCATAGTCTCTTATGGCGGGGGTATCCCATAGTCTCTCATGGCGGGGGTATTCCATAGTCTCTCATGGCGGGGGTATCCCATAGTCTCTCATGGCGGGGGTATTCCATAGTCTCTCATGGCGGGGGTATTCCATAGTCTCTCATGGCGGGGTATTCCATAGTCTCTCATGGCGGGGGTATTCCCATAGTCTCTCATGGCGGGGGTATTCCATAGTCTCTCATGGCGGGGGTATTCCATAGTCTCTCATGGCGGGGTATTCCATAGTCTCTCATGGCGGGGGTATTCCATAGTCTCTCATGGCGGGGGTATTCCATAGTCTCTCATGGCGGGGGTATTCCATAGTCTCTCATGGCGGGGGTATTCCCATAGTCTCTCATGGCGGGGGTATTCCCATAGTCTCTCATGGCGGGGGTATTCCATAGTCTCTCATGGCGGGGGTATTCCCATAGTCTCTCATGGCGGGGGTATTCCATAGTCTCTCATGGCGGGGGTATTCCATAGTCTCTCATGGCGGGGGTATTCCATAGTCTCTCATGGCGGGGGTATTCCATAGTCTCTCATAGCGGGGGTATTCCATAGTCTCTCATGGCGGGGGTATTCCATAGTCTCTCATGGCGGGGGTATTCCATAGTCTCTCATAGCGGGGGTATTCCATAGTCTCTCGTGGCGGGGGTATTCCATAGTCTCTTATGGCGGGGGTATTCCATAGTCTCTTATGGCGGGGGTATTCCATAGTCTCTCATAGGCGGGGGTATTCCATAGTCTCTCATGGCGGGGGTATTCCATAGTCTCTCGTGGCGGGGGTATTCCATAGTCTCTTATGGCGGGGGTATTCCATAGTCTCTCATGGCGGGGGTATTCCATAGTCTCTCATGGCGGGGGTATTCCATAGTCTCTCATGGCGGGGGTATTCCATAGTCTCTTATGGCGGGGGTATTCCATAGTCTCTTATGGCGGGGGTATTCCATAGTCTCTCATGGCGGGGGTATTCCACAGTCTCTCATGGCGGGGGTATTCCATAGTCTCTTATGGCGGGGGTATTCCATAGTCTCTCATGGCGGGGTATTCCATAGTCTCTTATGGCGGGGGTATTCCATAGTCTCTCATGGCGGGGGTATTCCATAGTCTCTCATGGCGGGGGTATTCCATAGTCTCTCATGGCGGGGGTATTCCATAGTCTCTCATGGCGGGGGTATTCCATAGTCTCTCATGGCGGGGGTATTCCATAGTCTCTTATGGCGGGGGTATTCCATAGTCTCTTATGGCGGGGGTATTCCATAGTCTCTCATGGCGGGGGTATTCCATAGCCTCTCATGGCGGGGGTATTCCATAGTCTCTTATGGCGGGGGTATTCCATAGTCTCTCATGGCGGGGGTATTCCATAGTCTCTTATGGCGGGGGTATTCCATAGTCTCTCATGGCGGGGGTATTCCATAGTCTCTTATGGCGGGGGTATTCCATTGTCTCTCATGGCGGGGGTATTCCATAGTCTCTCATGGCGGGGGTATTCCATAGTCTCTCATGGTGGGGGTATTCCATAGTCTTTCATGGCGGGGTATTCCATAGTCTCTCATGGCGGGGGTATTCCATAGTCTCTTATGGCGGGGGTATTCCATAGTCTCTCATGGCGGGGGTATTCCATAGTCTCTCATGGCGGGGGTATTCCATAGTCTCTCATGGCGGGGGTATTCCATAGTCTCTCATGGCGGGGGTATTCCATAGTCTCTCATGGCGGGGGTATTCCATAGTCTCTCATGGCGGGGGTATTCCATAGTCTCTCATGGCGGGGGTATTCCATAGTCTCTCATGGCGGGGGTATTCCATAGTCTCTCATAGCGGGGGTATTCCATAGTCTCTCATGGCGGGGGTATTCCATAGTCTCTTATGGTGGGGGTATTCCATAGTCTCTCATGGTGGGGGTATTCCATAGTCTCTTATGGCGGGGGTATTCCATAGTCTCTCATGGTGGGGGTATTCCATAGTCTCTCATGGTGGGGGTATTCCATAGTCTCTTATGGCGGGGGTATTCCATAGTCTCTCATGGCGGGGGTATTCCATAGTCTCTTATGGCGGGGGTATTCCATAGTCTCTCATGATGGGGGTATTCCATAGTCTCTTATGGCGGGGGTATTCCATAGTCTCTCATGGCGGGGGTATTCCATAATCTCTCATCGCGGGGGTATTCCATAGTCTCTCATAGCGGGGGTATTCCATAGTCTCTTATGGCGGGGGTATTCCATAGTCTCTCATGGCGGGGGTATTCCATAGTCCCTTATGGCGGGGGTATTCCATAGTCTCTCTTGGCGGGGGTATTCCATAGTCTCTCATAGCGGGGGTATTCCATAGTCTCTCATGATGGGGGTATTCCATAGTCTCTCATGGCGGGGGTATTCCATAGTCTCTCATGGTGGGGGTATTCCATAGTCTCTCATGGCGGGGGTATTCCATAGTCTCTCATGGTGGGGGTATTCCATAGTCTCTCATGGCGGGGGTATTCCATAGTCTCTCATGGTGGGGGTATTCCATAGTCTCTCATGACGGGGGTATTCCATAGTCTCTTATGGCGGGGGTATTCCATAGTCTCTCATGGCGGGGGTATTCCATAGTCTCTTATGGCGGGGGTATTCCATAGTCTCTCATGGCGGGGGTATTCCATAGTCTCTTATGGCGGGGGTATTCCATAGTCTCTCATGGCGGGGGTATTCCATAGTCTCTTATGGCGGGGGTATTCCATAGTCTCTCATGGCGGGGGTATTCCATAGTCTCTCATGGCGGGGGTATTCCATAGTCTCTCATGGCGGGGGTATTCCATAGTCTCTCATGGCGGGGGTATTCCATAGTCTCTCATGGCGGGGGTATTCCATAGTCTCTTATGGCGGGGGTATTTCATAGTCTCTCATGGCGGGGGTATTCCATAGTCTCTCATGGCGGGGGTATTCCATAGTCTCTCATGGCGGGGGTATTCCATAGTCTCTCATGGCGGGGGTATTCCATAGTCTCTTATGGCGGGGGTATTCCATAGTCTCTCATGGCGGGGGTATTCCATAGTCTCTTATGGCGGGGGTATTCCATAGTCTCTCATGGCGGGGGTATTCCATAGTATCTTATGGCGGGGGTATTCCATAGTCTCTCATGGTGGGGGTATTCCATAGTCTCTCATGGCGGGGGTATTCCATAGTCTCTCATGGCGGGGGTATTCCATAGTCTCTCATGGCGGGGGTATTCCATAGTCTCTTATGGCGGGGGTATTCCATAGTCTCTCATGGCGGGGGTATTCCATAGTCTCTTATGGCGGGGGTATTCCATAGTCTCTCATGGCGGGGGTATTCCATAGTCTCTCATGGCGGGGGTATTCCATAGTCTCTTATGGCGGGGGTATTCCATAGTCTCTCATGGCGGGGGTATTCCATAGTCTCTCATGGCGGGGGTATTCTATAGTCTCTTATGGCGGGGGTATTCCATAGTCTCTCATGGCGGGGGTATTCCATAGTCTCTCATGGTGGGGGTATCCCATAGTCTCTCATGGCGTGGGTATTCTATAGTCTCTTATGGCGGGGGTATTCCATAGTCCCTCATGGTGGGGGTATTCTGTAGTCTCTCATGGCGGGGGTATTCTATAGTCTCTTATGGCGGGGGTATTCTATAGTATCTCATGGCGGGGGTATTCTATAGTCTCTCATGGCGGGGTATTTCATAGTCTCTTATGGCGGGGGTATTCTATAGTCCCTCATGGTGGGGGTATTCTATAGTCTCTTATGGCGGGGGTATTCCATAGTCCCTCATGGTGGGGGTATTCTGTAGTCTCTCATGGCGGGGGTATTCTATAGTCTCTTATGGCGGGGGTATTCTATAGTATCTCATGGCGGGGGTATTCTATAGTCTCTCATGGCGGGGTATTCTATAGTCTCTTATGGCGGGGGTACTCTATAGTCTCTCATGGCGGGGGTATTCTATAGTCTCTCATGGCGGGGGTATTCTATAGTTTCTCATGGCGGGGGTATTCTATAGTTTCTCATGGCGGGGATATTCCATAGTCTCTCATGGCGGGGTATTCTTTAGTCTCTCATGGCGGGGTATTCTATAGTCTCTCATGGCGGGGTATTCCATAGTCTCTCATGGTGGGGGTATTCTATAGTCTCTCATGGCGGGGGTATTCTATAGTCTCTCATGGCGGGGTATTCCATAGTCTCTCATGGTGGGGGTATTCTATAGTCTCTCATGGCGGGGTATTCCATAGTCTCTCATGGCGGGGTATTCTTTAGTCTCTCATGGCGGGGTATTCTATAGTCTCTCATGGCGGGGTATTCCATAGTCTCTCATGGTGGGGGTATTCTATAGTCTCTCATGGCGGGGGTATTCTATAGTCTCTCATGGCGGGGTATTCCATAGTCTCTCATGGTGGGGGTATTCTATAGTCTCTCATGGCGGGGTATTCCATAGTCTCTCATGGTGGGGGTATTCTATAGTCTCTCATGGCGGGGGTATTCTATAGTCTCTCATGGCGGGGTATTCCATAGTCTCTCATGGTGGGGGTATCCCATAGTCTCTCATGGCGGGGGTATTCTATAGTCTCTCATGGCGGGGTATTCCATAGTCTCTCATGGTGGGGGTATCCCATAGTCTCTCATGGCGGGGGTATTCTATAGTCTCTCATGGCGGGGTATTCCATTGTCTCTCATGGTGGGGGTATCCCATAGTCTCTCATGGCGGGGGTATTCTATAGTCTCTCATGGTGGGGGTATTCCATAGTCTCTCATGGTGGGGGTATCCCATAGTCTCTCATGGCGGGGGTATTCTATAGTCTCTCATGGTGGGGTATTCTATAGTCTCTCATGGCGGGGGTATTCTATAGTCTCTCATGGCGGGGGTATTCCATAGTCTCTCATGGTGGGGGTATCCCATAGTCTCTCATGGCGGGGGTATTCTATAGTCTCTCATGGTAGGGGTATTCTATAGTCTCTCATGGCGGGGGTATTCTATAGTCTCTCATGGCGGGGGTATTCCATAGTCTTTCATGGTGGGGGTATCCCATAGTCTCTCATGGCGGGGGTATTCTATAGTCTCTCATGGTGGGGGTATTCTATAGTCTCTCATGGTGGGGGTATTCTATAGTCTCTCATGGTGGGGGTATTCTATAGTCTCTCATGGCGGGGGTATTCTATAGTCTCTCATGGCGGGGGTATTCCATAGTCTCTCATGGTGGGGGTATTCTATAGTCTCTCATGGCGGGGGTATTCTATAGTCTCTCATGGCGGGGGTATTCCATAGTCTCTCATGGTGGGGGTATCCCATAGTCTCTCATGGCGGGGGTATTCCATAGTCTCTCATGGTGGGGGTATCCCATAGTCTCTTATGGCGGGGGTATTCTATAGTCTCTCATGGCGGGGGTATTCTATAGTCTCTCATGGCGGGGGTATTCCATAGTCTTTCATGGTGGGGGTATCCCATAGTCTCTCATGGTGGGGGTATTCTATAGTCTCTCATGGCGGGGGTATTCTATAGTCTCTCATGGCGGGGGTATTCCATAGTCTCTCATGGTGGGGGGTATTCTATAGTCTCTCATGGCGGGGGTATTCTATAGTCTCTCATGGCGGGGGTATTCCATAGTCTCTCATGGTGGGGGTATCCCATAGTCTCTCATGGCGGGGGTATTCCATAGTCTCTCATGGTGGGGGTATCCCATAGTCTCTCATGGCGGGGGTATTCCATAGTCTCTCATGGTGGGGGTATCCCATAGTCTCTCATGGTGGGGGTATTCTATAGTCTCTCATGGCGGGGGTATTCCATAGTCTCTCATGGTGGGGGTATCCCATAGTCTCTCATGGCGGGGGTATTCCATAGTCTCTCATGGTGGGGGTATCCCATAGTCTCTCATGGTGGGGGTATTCTATAGTCTCTCATGGCGGGGGTATTCCATTGTCTCTCATGGTGGGGGTATCCCATAGTCTCTCATGGTGGGGGTATTCTATAGTCTCTCATGGCGGGGGTATTCCATTGTCTCTCATGGTGGGGGTATCCCATAGTCTCTCATGGTGGGGGTATCCCATAGTCTCTCATGGCGGGGGTATTCATTTTCTACCTCAGGCTCAGGAGTGAACACTTCATGGAAGGTTGCCTCGAGTTCCTCGCAAATTTCTTTACCATTCCCTGTA
>NC_091192.1:33993202-34050702 GCF_040958095.1 Procambarus clarkii
CTGCCTGCCTGCCTTCCTGCCTTCCTTCCTTCCTTCCTTCCTTCCTTCCTTCCTTCCTTCCTTCCTTCCTGCCTGCCTTCCTGCCTTCCTTCCTTCCTTCCTTCCTCCCTGCCTGCCTGCCTGCCTTCCTTCCTTCCTTCTCCGCTAACTTTATCAAATTTTATTTTTCTCTTGTGCTTGTTTCCCCCCCTAATTATGTCTCGTGAGCCAGGTATGTTTATTGTATTAGGGTACTGTGATTTACTGTGTACGGTGTTAGGGTACTGTGATTTACTGTGTACGGTGTTAGGGTACTGTGATTTACTGTGTACGGTGTTAGGGTACTGTGATTTACTGTGTACGGTGTTAGGGTACTGTGATTTACTGTGTACGGTGTTAGGGTACTGTGATTTACTGTGTACGGTGTTAGGGTACTGTGATTTACTGTGTACGGTGTTAGGGTACTGTGATTTATTGTGTACGTTGTTAGGGTACTGTGATTTACTAGGACATAGTGAGGGGAGTGGCAGACACAGTGAGGGTATGTGGACCCTCCCCCCCCCCCCTCCCCACCTCCGTCGTTAATTAATATCACTAAGCACAGTCGTGACGAGCTAGTCACGACTGTAACATCCGTGAGGGAGAGAGTATTTACAGGTAAAATATGTGTAAGGATATATATACTAGGCCGGAGGGAGAGATATGAGGCTCCAGGCCTGTAAGGGAAACATTCTGAGACGACCGAGTCACTCTCAGAGAGCACAGTACTTACCGTGAACGGTGCGTGGTACTCGTCTCTCCTCAACCAGCTCTCAGGCAGACGGCGGAGGGTGAGTGGTGCCAGTGTCCACGGCACACAGTCACACTGCCGCCGCTGATGGCACTCAGTAGGGGTGTGTAGGAGGGCGGCTCGTGGTGGTCAAAAGAGGCAGCCCACACCTCGCAGCCTGGGGGGGGGGAGGCAGGCCACACCTCGCAGCCTGGGGGGGGAGGCAGCCCACACCTCGCAGCCTGGGGGGGGGGGGGGAGGCAGGCCACACCTCGCAGCCTGGGGGGGGGAGGCAGCCCACACCTCGCAGCCTGGGGGGGGCAGCCCACACCTCGCAGCCTGGGAGAGAGGCAGCCCACACCTCGCTGCCTGGGAGAGAGGCAGCCCACACCTCGCAGCCTGGGAGAGAGGCAGCCCACACCTCGCAGCCTGGGGGGAGAGAGGAGAACACCGGTCACACACACTATCAACTTACACATAGAGTCTACCACTCTCACTAACCAGAAGGGCTCCACCACCCATATATCACCGGCAGAAGCTCTACGGGTGGAGGAGGCACCCGCCGCGGGATCACTTGTCTCAGTGGTCCCCAGTGTCCAGCCTCTCTTCCGTTAAAGGATATAGGTGCCGGAACTTTCCGACACCCCAGATACTAATCTAGGATGATTGCGTCAACCGCCACATGTACACGGTGACTATTCCTTTGCCTAGCACTTGACAGAAACTCCGTCATCAATCTGGGTTCTTTTGCGTTTGATTATCTTAGATAGAGTTTATTTAATGTTCATAGTAATAGCGAAGAATAAATTCATATGTAAATTAGCATCTACGTCCTTTCAATCGTAAATTAGCATTAACAAATAGTGCCGTAACTATGAGGTGATGAGAGGGGGACGCCGCTCCACGCCGCAACAGTCGCTGAGCACCTGGCGAGAGAGGGGGACGCATCACCGTCCTCTCCATATAGACGCCATATTTGTCCTTATACCTGCAGACTTGTCTCACTCGGAGGTGCAAATAGTGCAGCAGAGTCGGGCCGTTGAACGGATTACCACATGTCAAGCTGTCGCATTCTCCAAGGACGTCTCCCGGTTGTATAATATTTGATTTCCTTGTTACGAGCTCTTAACATTGAAATTTCAACCGGTTACGAGGCATAATTAACAACAACCCCCAGTAAGCCTCTCTCCCCTTGATTAGGTATCATTTCCTGTGTTATAATGCAAATATAGCAGGCTGTAGCAGTTGGTACATTGTATTACCCCGGCAGATCTACTTGGCGACGTGAGAGAAGATTCTACCGGTTCGAACACGTTGGCGTTCTGGGACCAGATTCATGAAGCAGTTACGCAAGCACTTACGAACCTGTACATCTTTTCTCAATCTTTGGCGGCTTTGTTTCCAATTATTAAACAGTTAATGAGCTCCGAAGCACCAGGAGGCTGTTTATAACAATAACAACAGTCGATTGGGAAGTTTTCATGCTTGTAAACTGTTTAATAAAGGTAACCAAAGTCGTCAAAGATTGAGAAAAGATGTACACGTTCGTAAGTACTTGCGTAACTGCTTCGTGAATCTGGCCCCAGGGCTGGAGTACAGGAGGCAGTGACCACGGAGTCAACACTCACTGAGTAACCCCACCTGAGGACCGCTCTCGTGTTAGTGCTGGTCTAGCAGGAAATCTTCAGTCCAGCTAAGCTGAAGTTTATACTAATCAGTTGTAGTGTAGTCTACTAACTCTTTAACTCTCATTTATTTATTAATATCATTATTGAAATTATTATACATGTATATGCAACAGGTAGTTCCAGCATTATTAGTACCCCCCCCCCCCTAAAAGATGTGCAGGGAGAATAAACCAATTAACCTTTGAATTTTTTTACAGTTCACTTCTCTAGCATTTAGTTAAATCAATTATTGAATTTACTATTATATCATAATATATGTTGGAGAGTTTCCCCTCACTTAGGACAGGCTAAATTGTCCATATTATACTTTTATAGCCTGTAGTCCGGTTGTCCCTCGCAGCTTGACCATTAGTCTTGGGGAAAATGAACGCAGATTTCGATACCTAACCCAAACTTTAGATGAATTTGATTTGGCTCAATTATGTACCCACCCATACCCATCCTCTGGATAATGGGCCCCAGGATCACCTTGCGGGTGGTAGTGGACCACATGCCCCATCCTGTGAGTGGTTGTGGACCACATGCCCATCCTGTGAGTGGTTGTGGACCACATGCCCCATCCTGTGAGTGGTTGTGGACCTCTTGCCCATCCTGTGAGTGGTTGTGGACCACATGCCCATCCTGTGAGTGGTTGTGGACCTCTTGCCCATCCTGTGAGTGGTTGTGGACCTCTTGCCCATCCTGTGAGTGGTTGTGGACCACATGCCCATCCTGTGAGTGGTTGTGGACCTCTTGCCCATCCTGTGAGTGGTTGTGGACCTCTTGCCCATCCTGTGAGTGGTTGTGGACCTCTTGCCCATCCTGTGAGTGGTTGTGGACCACATGCCCCATCCTGTGAGTGGTTGTGGACCTCTTGCCCATCCTGTGAGTGGTTGTGGACCTCTTGCCCATCCTGTGAGTGGTTGTGGACCTCTTGCCCATCCTGTGAGTGGTTGTGGACCTCTTGCCCATCCTGTGAGTGGTTGTGGACCTCTTGCCCATCCTGTGAGTGGTTGTGGACCTCTTGCCCATCCTGTGAGTGGTTGTGGACCTCTTGCCCATCCTGTGAGTGGTTGTGGACCTCTTGCCCATCCTGTGAGTGGTTGTGGACCACATGCCCCATCCTGTGAGTGGTTGTGGACCTCTTGCCCATCCTGTGAGTGGTTGTGGACCTCTTGCCCATCCTGTGAGTGGTTGTGGACCACATGCCCATCCTGTGAGTGGTTGTGGACCTCTTGCCCATCCTGTGAGTGGTTGTGGACCACATGCCCATCCTGTGAGTGGTTGTGGACCTCTTGCCCATCCTGTGAGTGGTTGTGGACCTCTTGCCCATCCTGTGAGTGGTTGTGGACCTCTTGCCCATCCTGTGAGTGGTTGTGGACCACATGCCCATCCTGTGAGTGGTTGTGGACCTCTTGCCCATCCTGTGAGTGGTTGTGGACCTCTTGCCCATCCTGTGAGTGGTTGTGGACCTCTTGCCCATCCTGTGAGTGGCTGTGGACCTCTTGCCCATCCTGTGAGTGGTTGTGGACCTCTTGCCCATCCTGTGAGTGGTTGTGGACCTCTTGCCCATCCTGTGAGTGGTTGTGGACCTCTTGCCCATCCTGTGAGTGGTTGTGGACCTCTTGCCCATCCTGTGAGTGGTTGTGGACCACATGCCCCATCCTGTGAGTGGTTGTGGACCTCTTGCCCATCCTGTGAGTGGTTGTGGACCTCTTGCCCATCCTGTGAGTGGTTGTGGACCACATTGCCCATCCTGTGAGTGGTTGTGGACCTCTTGCCCATCCTGTGAGTGGTTGTGGACCACATGCCCATCCTGTGAGTGGTTGTGGACCTCTTGCCCATCCTGTGAGTGGTTGTGGACCTCTTGCCCATCCTGTGAGTGGTTGTGGACCTCTTGCCCATCCTGTGAGTGGTTGTGGACCACATGCCCATCCTGTGAGTGGTTGTGGACCTCTTGCCCATCCTGTGAGTGGTTGTGGACCTCTTGCCCATCCTGTGAGTGGTTGTGGACCTCTTGCCCATCCTGTGAGTGGCTGTGGACCTCTTGCCCATCCTGTGAGTGGTTGTGGACCTCTTGCCCATCCTGTGAGTGGTTGTGGACCTCTTGCCCATCCTGTGAGTGGTTGTGGACCACATGCCCATCCTGTGAGTGGTTGTGGACCTCTTGCCCATCCTGTGAGTGGTTGTGGACCTCTTGCCCATCCTGTGAGTGGTTGTGGACCTCTTGCCCATCCTGTGAGTGGCTGTGGACCTCTTGCCCATCCTGTGAGTGGTTGTGGACCTCTTGCCCATCCTGTGAGTGGTTGTGGACCTCTTGCCCATCCTGTGAGTGGTTGTGGACCTCTTGCCCATCCTGTGAGTGGCTGTGGACCTCTTGCCCATCCTGTGAGTGGTTGTGGACCTCTTGCCCATCCTGTGAGTGGTTGTGGACCTCTTGCCCATCCTGTGAGTGGTTGTGGACCTCTTGCCCATCCTGTGAGTGGTTGTGGACCTCTTGCCCATCCTGTGAGTGGTTGTGGACCTCTTGCCCATCCTGTGAGTGGTTGTGGACCACATGCCCATCCTGTGAGTGGTTGTGGACCTCTTGCCCATCCTGTGAGTGGTTGTGGACCTCTTG
Organism: Procambarus clarkii; assembly: GCF_040958095.1. Taxonomy (NCBI): domain Eukaryota; kingdom Metazoa; phylum Arthropoda; class Malacostraca; order Decapoda; family Cambaridae; genus Procambarus; species Procambarus clarkii. The sequence goes on from NC_091192.1 coordinate 33,998,238, forward strand.
CCCATCCTGTGAGTGGTTGTGGACCTCTTGCCCATCCTGTGAGTGGCTGTGGACCTCTTGCCCATCCTGTGAGTGGTTGTGGACCTCTTGCCCATCCTGTGAGTGGTTGTGGACCTCTTGCCCATCCTGTGAGTGGTTGTGGACCACATGCCCATCCTGTGAGTGGTTGTGGACCTCTTGCCCATCCTGTGAGTGGTTGTGGACCTCTTGCCCATCCTGTGAGTGGTTGTGGACCTCTTGCCCATCCTGTGAGTGGCTGTGGACCTCTTGCCCATCCTGTGAGTGGTTGTGGACCTCTTGCCCATCCTGTGAGTGGTTGTGGACCACATGCCCATCCTGTGAGTGGCTGTGGACCTCTTGCCCATCCTGTGAGTGGTTGTGGACCTCTTGCCCATCCTGTGAGTGGTTGTGGACCTCTTGCCCATCCTGTGAGTGGTTGTGGACCACATGCCCATCCTGTGAGTGGTTGTGGACCTCTTGCCCATCCTGTGAGTGGTTGTGGACCTCTTGCCCATCCTGTGAGTGGTTGTGGACCTCTTGCCCATCCTGTGAGTGGCTGTGGACCTCTTGCCCATCCTGTGAGTGGTTGTGGACCTCTTGCCCATCCTGTGAGTGGTTGTGGACCTCTTGCCCATCCTGTGAGTGGTTGTGGACCTCTTGCCCATCCTGTGAGTGGTTGTGGACCTCTTGCCCATCCTGTGAGTGGTTGTGGACCACATGCCCCATCCTGTGAGTGGTTGTGGACCACATGCCCATCCTGTGAGTGGTTGTGGACCTCTTGCCCATCCTGTGAGTGGTTGTGGACCACATGCCCCATCCTGTGAGTGGTTGTGGACCACATGCCCATCCTGTGAGTGGTTGTGGACCTCTTGCCCATCCTGTGAGTGGTTGTGGACCACATGCCCATCCTGTGAGTGGTTGTGGACCTCTTGCCCATCCTGTGAGTGGTTGTGGACCACATGCCCATCCTGTGAGTGGTTGTGGAGCTCTTGCCCATCCTGTGAGTGGCAGAGGAAAGTGTACAGACACATCACAGGTTCACACACTCAACCCCCAAATTCATTTAGCTAAGCAAGTTAGCCGTGATAAACAAGTTACTTATGTTAGGCCGCCAGGTAAATTAATTAACTAATGATTGACTCAGGAGCTGCAAACACAACACACTCAAGAGACGCCGTCCTTCTGGCCGGATGCAGAATGAAGCTCTCTATCCGGCTCTTAAGACACACTCAACACCCTATATCATGAGTTCATCTCTATATGTTCAAGACACTCAACACCCTATATCATGAGTTCATCTCTATATGTTCAAGACACTCAACACCCTATATCATGAGTTCATCTCTATATGTTCAAGATAATCACAGAGCAAAATCTGGAAATCTGTCTTCATAATTAAGCAATTTGTGATGTATGCCAAGTATTTTCTGAGAAGAATATATTTTTCTCAGATCTGACGATTTGTTTTATATATCTGACGGCAAATGCTGCTATATTCCGTTTGATTTTAGGCGAGTGATAGCAAAGCTGCTTCAATACATTCGATTTGCAGCTTGAAACGCCTGCCTGCCTTCTGCTAATAGAAAATCACCAACATGGGGAGTCATCACTACTGAGACAAGTGGCTTCACATCATGCTGGGGCAGTTTCCAGACATATTGGGCTGTCTTAGCTGGTTTGTTTGTGAGTGTTAGAGGAGGCTGATACGAGTGCTGAACTGTGAAAGAAGCCCACTTGGTTATGCAGTGAGATTTCATGACCAGCTTATCAGATGCTGAGAATCTAACTACATCACGACGTGGTCAAATTGAATGCCACCTGGGATTCAAATGAATCCTCTAGGGTTTCCTAGAGGATTCCGATCTTAGAGAAATCCTATTGGGGTTTCCTTTTGAACATGTAGTGGTGTAGTGGCCTAAAGGGTGCACGTGGCAATAACCAGAGCATAGGTTCGAATCCAGCTCATGACACGTACTGATTTTCTCACTGATACATAGCGTTAATATCCTTTCTTTGGGTAAAATTCTGAGTATTGGTTCCACGAAATACAAACCTAAGACCATGGCCAGGTATGTGAGGGTGGGGGGCCACTCTCCAAGACCATGGCCAGGTATGTGAGGGTGGGGGCCACTCTCCAGGACCATGACCAGGTATGTGAGGGTTTGGGCCACTCTCCAGGACCATGGCCAGGTATGTGAGGGTGGGGGCCACTCTCCAGGACCATGACCAGGTATGTGAGGGTTTGGGCCACTCTCCAGGACCATGGCCAGGTATGTGAGGGTTTGGGCCACTCTCCAGGACCATGGCCAGGTATGTGAGGGTGGGGGCCACTCTCCAGGACCATGACCAGGTATGTGAGGGTGGGGGGCCACTCTCCAGGACCATGGCCAGGTATGTGAGGGTGGGGGCCACTCTCCAGGACCATGGCCAAGTATGTGAGGGTGGGGGCCACTCTCCAGGACCATGGCCAGGTATGTGAGGGTGGGGGCCACTCTCCAGGACCATGGCCATGTATGTGAGGGTGGGCCCACAGGTTCTCACATGTTTACTTCTGGAGACAAGGCGACCATTCGCCACCCCGGCCCTCGTCGTCGTCCACGTCAACACGGCCCACCTTCCCTACACCTCACTCTCTCAACCATAAACTTACATATCCAAAATATCACAGAGAAACAGACGAGAAGAATGAACGCCAAACATTAAGGATCAATAGATAATAAAAACACGTAATTACAACAACTGAGTTAGTTTAGTTCATTTATTATGCACCCCATACCCATCTTGTGGGCAGTAGTGGAAAGGGTTACAGAGGCACATAATGGGCTCAGGGACTGAACCCCACAATTTATTTAGCTAAGCAAGTTACAGTCTAGGTGAACTAGTTACAAAATTCAGTATAAGTCGTCACATCAACAATGGGTTCGAGATCGACCACAAGTACAGTTTCTAAATTAAGCAACTGACATATGTGGAGAGCTTGTGTCACAATTGATATGTTTGTCCTGCACACCGCCCCCCATCCAGTGGGCACCGGTGGATAGGTTACAATCACTTAGTTGCTACCTACAGTTAGCAAACTGGGGATATTTGGCTAAAATTTCTGGTAGCAGATTATTTTGAATGAAATATTGACACATCGCTGGAACATTGGTTATAGAATTGTCTCTAAATTCACGTATCTTTTCGCACTCCATCACATAGTGACGGAGGGTGTGCGAATAATTTTGTTGACACAGTTTACATTTGGTCAGGTCTACATCAGCAGATAATGAGAATTCCCAAAGATACTTGTAACCAAGTCTAAGCCGAGCAGTAGTAACATCTAGAAGTCTGCTGATTTTATTGGATGATCCATAGATGTGTGGCTCCTCTTGCATGATAGTATGATGATAGATGGAATTACTGGTGTCAATTTCACTTTGCCTCAGATCTACAAATTATTAAGGATGGTAACAGAGTCCATTTCATGTGGTCTCCATCTCATGTTGGCCTCCGAATTCATGATAGAGCTGATAAGTTAGCCAAAGAATCTGCCTTTAAAGGAGCCGTTGAGTGTAACCTTGTATTGTCAATGAGCAATCTGAGAGCAGCAGTACACCGAGAACTACAACAACTGAACCGCACATTTACTTGGTATACAGAATATTTCAGAGGGAAACCCGCACTAAAATTATAGTGTTGGTGCGCGTTTCGCGGGAAGAAGGGCTACAAGAGCCACCAGCAGGCCACGCAGGCGCAGGTGGACCTACACGTAGAATGTGAGAGGATTTATACTGCCCCTTCAGGGACGCCCTGGCGCGCTACAGGTACAATGTGAGTGTTTACACTCCCCCTCCAGGGACGCCACCAGGAGCATACATATGCAGAGCGAGGCGGACTATGGGAGCAGTGGTGGTGGGAGGGCGGCGGACTGTGGGAGTGGCGGCGGACTGTGGGAGCGGTGGTGGGAGGGCGGCGTCGACCGCGCGGGGGTGTGGCAGCAGCTACTCTAAAGGGGACGTGATCAACAGCTCTCTCTAAGACGCTCCCACCACAGGCGAAGGTATAGGAGACGGCACAGGTGGAGACGCTCCCACTACATAGTGACAGGTGTGGTAGAGGTACTCCCTGGTGTACTCCCCCTGGTGTACTACCACTGGTGTACCTCCCCTGGTGCACTCCCCCTGGTGTACTCTCCTGGTGTACTCCCCTGGTGTACTACCACTGGTGTACCTCCCCTCGTGTACTCCCCTGATGTACTTCCCCGGTGTACTCCCCGGTGTACTCCCCTGGTGTACTCCCCCGGTGTACTCCCCCGGTGTACTACCACTGGTGTACCTCCCCTCGTGTACTCCCCCTGGTGTACTCCCCCGGTGTACTCCCCCGGTGTACTCCCCTGGTGTACTCCCCTGGTGTACTCCCCCGGTGTACCCCCCTGGTGTACTCCCCTGGTGTACTCCCCCGGTGTACTCCCCCGGTGTACTCCCCCGGTGTACTCCCCTGGTGTACTCCCCTGGTGTACTCCCCCGGTGTACTCCCCGGTGTACTCCCCCCGGTGTACTCCCCCGATGTACTCCCCTGGTGTACTCCCCCGGTGTACTCCCCGGTGTACTCCCCCTTGTGTACTCCCCTGGTGTACTCCCCCGGTGTACTCCCCCGGTGTACTCCCCCGGTGTACTCCCCTGGTGTACTCCCCTGGTGTACTCCCCCGGTGTACTCCCCGGTGTACTCCCCCCGGTGTACTCCCCCGGTGTACTCCCCTGGTGTGCTTCCCCTGGTGTACTCCCCCTGGAGTCGTGTAGAGCTTCACTAAAGAAACTCATGCCAATAATAATTTGGTAGAGAGCTTAATAAAATCTTCAATATTATTCACAAGCGACATTACAAGCGTCTCCAGAACACACAAACGGGGTCACCATACATTACAAGTGTCTCCAGAACACACAAACGGGGTCGCCATACATTACAAGTGTCTCCAGAACACACAAACGGGGTCGCCATACATTACAAGTGTCTCCAGAACACACAAACGGGGCCGCCATACATTACAAGTGTCTCCAGAACACACAAACGGGGTCGCCATACATTACAAGTGTCTCCAGAACACACAAACGGGGTCGCCATACATTACAAGTGTCTCCAGAACACACAAACGAGGGCACCTGCACGCCACAGTACTCTACACTCTGGTGATGGTATAGATTTTTCACCGCGGGCCTCTGGTGGCGCCACCTGTGAGGGGCTGTAGCTCAATTGGAACCCGGAGCGCTCTCTCTCTCCCCTGGAGGCTTATCCCTCTACCACTGGTCATTCTCCTTCCCTGACCCCGGGGGGGACTGTCTCCTTCACTGCGAGGGTCCATGGCGGATATTACCATGGCATTTGGTGGTCGTGCATGACTACACAACAGGGGGTGGCCACGACCATACGAGGCAATTAGGGGTCATATGCGACTAGATAAACAATGGGAAATACTGTAGCTTTGTGGACTCGGTACATATTTAATTGTTGTGGCTCACTTATCACCTGGTTAATTATTTCTCTGACATCTTGAGCCACTCAAGGCACTCTTTCCTGTCTTTCCCTTCGTTGTTGTCTCCTCTGGCGTTTTCTGTATTCCAGCTATTGTTTACTTCTTAACTTCCACCTAACATTCTCATTCTCACTCTCACTCTCACTCTCACTCTCTCACTCTCACTCTCACTCTCACTCTCTCACTCTCTCTCTCTCTCTCACTCTCACTCTCTCACTCTCACTCTCACTCTCACTCTCTCACTCTCTCTCTCTCTCTCTCTCTCTCTCTCTCTCTCTCTCTCTCTCTCTCTCTCTCTCTCTCTCTCTCTCTCTCTCTCTCTCTCTCTCTCTCTCTTTTGTAGCGAGTAAACTTATACTCGCTCCATTATCTCATCATCTTAATGGCATAACTAATTACACAAGCTATAATACTATCCCTATTTACAGGCAACGGTTTTCCACTCTCCTATCTTATTGTGAGGTGTAGTAACCGTATATAAGCAAGCGATTTGAGAATAGCAATCACAGTAGATCTTGACCACCTCACAGACGGGGGAGACATCTCCCGCCAACACATCACAAGGAGCAGTGTGGTCACAATGCGACCCAAACGTCTTAAGCTCAGAGCGACTCCACTTGACGGTCATGCTATCGGGAGAAGCAATACTCTAAAGGTCGTGAAGGACGTTACTGGCCTCGAACCCGCTGACATTAGTCAGGAAGGTGAAGATATCGTTCTCTTCTTTTCACGTGAAGAGGAGCTAGAAAAACTCCTCACTAACGATGCCATTCTTCACAAAGAGCACCACCTACATCCTTACTTCCCACGTCAGTTCCTGGCCGGAAGAACTGTTTTTACCAGCAGGACCAGCCAGTGGATCGGTGAGCGACCTCAACATCATGTCATGGACAATACCGAGGACGAAATCCAAACCTATCGGTATTCAACCTAGAGTTCTGCAACACCGACAAAACATCAATGAAGATTACGTTCACCACCATAGTTGCGGCCACCCAGGCTGCCACACAAGGATTCTACTGCTTCGGTCTAAAAATACCACCCCACCAAATAAAAAGGGAACGATACCATGAGATCCAGCAGTGCTTTAAGTGCTACGAGCTCTCCCACCCGACCAACAAGTGTCAGCACCCTGTCCAGAAGTGCAGCCTGTGCGCACTGGACCATCACTACTCCATATGCAAGGCAACAGTCCATCGCTGCTTGCTCTGTGATGGTAATCACCCCACAATTTCCTACCGCTGCCCCCGCAGACAGGAAAGCATCAAGGCCCAGGTTGAAGTTAAGAGAAACAACCCTTCTACCTCCTCGACCAGAGCCCCAAGCGTTCAACCCACCACCTTAGCTCTCACTAATCGACCAGAAGACTTTCCGGTCTTACCAACATGTGGCTCCTTCCAGCAGGCGACACAGCCTTCTCATTGGGGACCCAAGGTCCCACAGGCTCCTTCACAGCCCCCTGCATCACGTGCAGGCATTATCCCTGGTCTTATTAGACTAGCGGAAAGGCTTGCAGGACCAGACAACCAGCGCTTTGTCAGTGAACTAAACGCATTATACATAGACAATGGCCTGGCCCCCATCATAGCCACTAGCGTAAATCTCACTGCCTCCTCTACCACCAGGACGACCATGTGGTCAACTTCAACACCGACTCCAGAACCACCCAAGACGCGGGCGGCACAAACAGAGGTAATTCCTTCTCCAGCTCCCAACACTCCTACCATCACTATCTCAGCAGGCGCGCTAGCAGACGTGCTGTCTACAAACGATAACAGCACCACCAGCGCTCCTGAAATAGCTACAACCACCAATCAACGACACCTAAACCTACCTAAGGCTGCGAGGCGAAAGACAAAAACGCCCACTACGGAGGTTACGGACTCCTCAGACGAGGAAATCATAGTAGGAGCTCCACCGCTGCATCTCCACAAATATGACACCTACACGGTTCAAGACTTCCTCATGGAGGCCACGTCACCAAACTCCAACGACAGCACTGCTCAGCCAAAGTCGCAGGCAAAGAAAAAACGGAAAACCTAGAGGTCTACACTAATCCCACCAGCTCCATAACTGGTATAGCCAGCCCTCCAGGCTGAAAACCATCATGAAGACCCCCATCCATCACCAGATCTCTAGTATCAGCCACTGATACAGATAATGGCTCTAAAGAGCCTCCACATACAGGCTCACCATAGCCCGGGCTACTGGAACTATTGTTCTGAGTAGCTGAATCTAAAACAACAACAACAACAGAATAACAATCCAGTACAATTTCCAGTCAAGAATGTAGCACTCGGCGTAGGCAGTTCTAATCGACCCCAAGACGCTACAGCTTCGACACAGAACACACAGCGGACTAGGACCGCATCGAGCTACAACGCTCTCCCACATAGAGCTCCGCGACTCCGGCTACACTCAGCTCTCTGCTCTGTCTCAACGTCTACGACACTGCTGTATCCAGGACTACTAAATAAATATGAAACTCACTAAACACTGTGTATCTAATCTACCCAACTACGTAACATAACCGTACGTTACACGCTCGCTCACTCACTCACTCACTCACTCACTCTCTCTCTCTCTCTCTCTCTCTCTCTCTCTCTCTCTCTCTCTCTCTCTCTCTCTCTCTCTCTCTCTCTCTCTCTCTCTCTCTCTCTCTCTCTCTCTCTTTAGAGATTAGATGCTGGAGATTAGATGATGCTTGTTAGAAAAATACTGTGAACATAGAGGGGAATTGTTTTATTGTAGATGAAATCCTAAATGATCATTTTGCATTACAAATAGAAACTAGACAAAAAAGAATTGCCCGGTTTCCGAGAAAAATGCTAGCGTTTAGTGAGGCAGAATTACAGGGAGTCTTGTTTGTCATATTAAGCCTTAGTGTGATGCTTATACCCCAGTAACGGCTGAACCGTTTTACGAAGACATAATTAAAGAGACAGATGTATTTAACACGATATCAAATAAAAGAACACCCAGTATAACCCCCCCCCCCCCCCCCCTGAGGAAAGAACAGGCTTCTAATTGTCTCCCGCCATGGGAAAGCTTATGTTATGGGCTTGAAGCTTTACACACACAAGCTTCCCCTGCAATTACACACAACAGAAAACGGGATGTTAAGAGACGGGTCCAGATTACTGGGCGCCAACTTAAGCTCTTTGAATCATCATAAATTTGAAGCTTTAAAAACAATTTACGAGAGACTTTACTGGATGGTAAATAAGCCGTAAATCCTGGAGGAACCGACCGTGTTGTGCACAGCCTTAACTGTCTCCCCCCCACCCCCAGCACCAGTGGTCTGGTGTCTGTACCTGGGGTACACCTGGGGTACACCTGGGGTACACAATACAACAGGCTTACAGCGGCCCTCAGCCCCATATACCCACCACAGCCCGGGTGCTCGGACACTTACCATAGGAACTTGTATAATTGTTTCTTGAAGACGCGGTCTCGAAGTCCAGCGGTGTGTGTTGGGAGGGCGGGTGCCGCCTAGCGCACCCCGCCATCCTCTTGCTCCAAGCCGCCCCTACCCTCCTGTCATCACAGCCTCGCCCCATCCCCCCATCATCACCCCCATCCTCCGCTAATCGTCGCCCCATTCTCCACTAATGATAGAAGTTATGACAACTATCTGGTCCAATACACACAGAGATAACACTAACGTGATGCATCAAATGAACACATCCACAACGGTCCAACGTTCAAAAAATAGACTGATGGGCCCCCCTCCAAAAAAAAGTTCACTTCTGTATTACTGAATTCGTCCCAATGACAAACTCCAAACTTGAAAAAGTAACTAAAGAGCCTATAATCTGTTCAAACAATTTTAGATCTATTATATGCGATGTTAGGCCTGGTTCCCGTACATATATGTGAAACACCAGGCCTACGGGTGTTTAAATTTGGGGTCCGGCAGTTGTCGACCAGCTGCTGACCAAATATATAGCACAAAACGTGAACATTGCTGCTTGCAACAGACCTTGCAGTATTGAACGTTTGACCTAACACCTACAGCAAGCGCTATCATGCCTGCTGTAGCATGATAGCTGTAGCATGATATCCTTCGCAGTATCAGGCCAGAAAGATACTTCACAAGAGATCAGAAGTACTTAGTTAACGAGTTAACACACGCGGCTCTCAACCGAACTGTCCCAGGTACCATTCCTGCTGCACAACAGAGAAGTTTAGGCAACTTCTCCTTTCACCTGATACCTCTGCTCACACAGGAGTAAATAAGCACCGGAGACTTAATCAGCTGTTGTGGGATGCATCCTCAAGAGTTTCAGTGCTTCGCCACGGCAAGTGGGGGCCTCGGTAAATGAACAGTCTTCCTGTCCCCATCAAGGAAAATTTATATATATATATATATATATATATATATATATATATATATATATATATATATATATATATATATTATATATTTATAATATATATATATTAGGTCAGACATACACAAGTTTGGGTGAATGTAAATAGACACTACCTCGTATGGACCAATAGACACTACCTCGTATGGACCAATAGACACTACCTCGTATGGACCAATAGACACTACCTCGTATGGACCAATAGACACTACCTCGTATGGACCAATAGGACCTACCTCGTATGGACCAACAGGCACTACCTCGTATGGACCAATAGACACTACCTCGTATGGACCAATAGACACTACCTCGTATGGACCAATAGGACCTACCTCGTATGGACCAACAGGCACTACCTCGTATGGACACTTCTACAGTCTCCATAATTCCTACATTCTCATATATTCCTAAGAGCTATTTGTGGTAGTGGACAGTTGAGACGAAGGCCATCTTGGCTACTGTCACCCCGGCGGATGCCAAGGAGGCTGGCCAGCCACACACAAAACAAGTCACTTAACATGCCAGCAAGTATATGTAAGTCTTCTCTGGGTCATTTACAGTTAAGATGTACATGGCTACCACAATGGAGGTTTACAGAAATATACTAGGCAGCTCGGTAAACCCGAACTTCACTTTGGTATTCTTTTCATGGGGTGGGGAGAGGGATACTTTAGTTTACGTTACGTATGTTAGGTAGAGGTAGTTAGATGTGGTTAGTTAAGTACTGAATAGTCTAATCAGATAAGGTTAAATTAGGTGTATAGCTGGTAGGCCAAGGAGGTTGAGCTGAGTTTGGTGTGGTGTCTTAGTGTTGGTGTGGTTAGATATGGTAAGGTTAGGTTAGGGTAAATGTGGTTAGATTAGGTCAAGTTAGGTCAGGTGTATTTAGGTTATGTGTAGTAACCATTTGTAATATGAGGGTAGTGGTGGTGGTGAGGGTAGTGGTGGTGGTGGTAGAGCCAGACACATGGTGAGTGTGGTAGGGTAGAGGGGACCACCACCACCACCACCACACATTACTGGGATTACCACCGTGCTCGAGGCCAGGGTACACCTTCACCCACACGCAGGCAACTGTAACGAAGCTACCTAAGGAACGCTGACACATGTACCCGGAGCTACCTAAAGAACGCAGGTACATGTTTATTTTATCTTATTTTATATATATATATATATATATATATATATATATATATATATATATATATATATATATATATATATATATATATATATATATATATATATATATATATATACATATATCTGTTTGGTCAACAGATACAAGAAGGTACATTGGATTTGTGAGGATACATAGCATGAAGTTTACAATCTTGTAAAGCCACTAGTACGCGCAGCGTTTCGGGCAAGTCCATAATCTAACAGATAATTTTAAGTAGGTAAATTGTAGCAAAATTTATAAAATGATAACAGGTACTTTGCAAGAAAAAAAATGAGATTAGAGAGATTAGTAGGCATATTAAAGCACATCGGTAGCTCTGATTGATTGCACTGACAGCTTGATTGGTAATTTAACAACGATTAATAGGCATAATACAGCATATTGATAGCACATATAAGAAGACAGCAATGATCACAATGGTAAAGTTGTTTGGATTAGGTACATGTAGAATGGGAAATTGGGTAGTACTAGATACAGTGTAATTTTTTAATGTTATTATTCTGATAGCAGATTTTTGCTGGGCGATGATGGACTTGAGGTGGTTTGCAGTGGTTGAACCCCATGCACGGATACCATAATTAAGATAGGGATAGATTACTGCATAATATAGTGAGAGGAGAGCAAAGTTATAACATAATTTCTGATTTTGGAGAGTATACCAACTGTTTTAGAGACTTTCTTAATTATGTGTTTTATGTGGGTGCTGAAGTTGAGTCTCTTCTCTAGGAATAGTCCAAGAAACTTTCCATCTTTTTATTTCTGATGATGATTTTACTCACCACAAGCGTGACAGCGAGGGCGTCACGCAAGGCTCACAGGGCGGCATAACCAACACGCTGCCACAATAACGTTCCCAAAACAAACAGCAAAATTATCAGTTTATTTCAGTACACAGAGCAGTAATGTGTGTGTGTGTGTGTGTGTGTGTGTGTGTGTGTGTGTGTACTCACCTAATTGTACTCACCTAATTGTGCTTGCGGGGGTTGAGCTCTGGCTCAACCCCCGCAACTCTGTGTGTGTGTGTGTGTGTGTGTGTGTGTGTGTGTGTGTGTGTGTGTGTGTGTGTGTGTGTGTGTGTGTGTGTGTGCGTGTGTGTGTGTGCGTGCGTGCGTGCAATCGTGCTGTTTATCTCGACGCGCCACACAAACCCACATCTACAACGCACATTTCACATAATAATAATATTACGGCTGGCTAACTGCTGACCTTCCCCAGGATACATCCCACAACAGTTACTTAACTATACCTATTTACTCAGAGGCTATATCACAAGACACCAACACAAGACAGAACACGAAACAATGGGTATAAATTGGATAAGAACATAAGAACAAAGGCAACTGCAGAAGGCCTATTGGCCCATACGAGGCAGCTCCTATTTATAACCACCCAATCCCACTCATATACATGTCCAACCCGCGCTTGAAACAATCGAGGGACCCCACCTCCACAATGTTACGCGGCAATTGGTTCCACAAATCAACAACCCTGTTACTGAACCAGTATTTACCCAAGTCTTTCCTAAATCTAAACTTATCCAATTTATACCCATTGTTTCGTGTTCTGTCTTGTGTTGATACTTTTAATACCCTATTAATATCCCCTTTGTTATGGCCATTCACCCACTTGTAAACCTCTATCATGTCACCCCTAACTCTTCACCTTTCCAGTGAATGCAACTTAAGCTTTGTTAATCTTTCTTCATATGAAAGGTTTCTAATTTGGGAAATTAACTTAGTCATCCTACGCTGGACACGTTCAAGTGAATTTATATCCATTCTATAATATGGCGACCAAAACTGAACTGCATAATCTAAATGGGGCCTAACTAGAGCAAGATATAGCTTAAGAACCACACCAGGTGTCTTGTTACTAACGCTTCGATTAATAAATCCAAGTGTCCTATTTGCCTTATTACGAACATTCATGCATTGATCCTTTTGTTTTAAATTCTTACTAATCATAACTCCCAGATCCCTTTCACAATCCGACTTCGCAATCTCAACACCATCTAGCTCGTATCTTGTAACTCTATCATCATTACCTAACCTCAGAACTTTACATTTATCAGCATTAAACTGCATCTGCCAATCCTTTGACCATTTCAAAACCCTATTTAGATAAACTTGAAGTGATAGCGAGTCTTCTTCCGTGTTAATTTCCTTACCGATTTTTGTATCATCGGCAAATTTGCAAATGTTGCTACTCAAACCTGAATCTAAATCATTTATATATATTATAAACAACAGAGGTCCCAGGACAGAGCCTTGAGACACTCCACTTACAACATTTTCCCACTCTGACTTAACTCCATTTATACTAACTCTGTTTCCTTTGGTATAGCCATGTCCTAATCCAGCTTAATATAGCACCTCCAATACCATGAGCCTCTATCTTTTTAATCAGTCTTTCATGTGGCACTGTATCAAAAGCTTTGCTAAAGTCAAGGTACACAACATCACAATCCTTACCACTATCAACTGCCTCAACTATGCTGGAATAAAAAGATAGCAAATTTGTTAAACATGAACGGCATTTGTAAAACCATGTTGCGACTCAATTATTAATTTGTGTTTTTCAAGATGAAGACGAATTTTATTTGCAATTATCGATTCAAGTAACTTTCTTCATTAACATATATAAAACAAAGCAGACGTACGCACATATACACACGAGGGACAGGAGGGGATGAGATGGGTGAGGCCCCGACATGATTCACTGGGATATATGGGATGCACTCTGTCAGTGCAAGAGAAGTGAGCAATGATTGAGTTACAAAGGGTGACACGTAGCAGCAAGAGGGGTAAGGAGAGTCATTTCAATAGGTGACCGACAGCTGATGGCTCTACCTGGCTCGCTCCTTGCAGGTCTGCGTTATTTCCTGATGATCAAAGTAGTTGAGCACCGTTCCTTCTCTCGGATCTATCCCAGCTGCATATCCTCATGTGCTGCTCTATAGTCACACTGGCTGAGTGCTCTCTCATATAATTGCCTCACCTCGCCCTGCAAGCACGCGTGTGCGTGTGCACTCACACCTACGAGCACACGCACAAATGCCCTTCATGGAATGTTTCAATTATTATAATGGAGGCCGGCGCATGGGCTAGGCTAGCCCCGACCTGTGCCGTACCTGGCCACGCTCTCATCCACATTATAAGCTGCCGTATTTTTAGAGATGTTCAACGTGTGAGTGGAATTGTTTGCAGCAAGTCTTTGAAGGCGGGTTCTTTCTCTTGTATCATGAGGTGGCGAAGGTTTCTTACCCCTGTATAGTCTTAGCCGGTGTGTGGTCTGGCTGACGCCTCATGTCGTGACGCCTCTAGCACATGTCTAGCCCCAACAGGGAGCGTCACAGCCCCAACAGGGTGCGTCACAGCCCCAACAGGGAGCGTCACAGTCCCAACAGGGAGCGTCACAGTCCCAACAGGGTGCGTAACAATCCCCACAGGGAGCGTCACAGCCCCAACAGGGAGCGTCACAGCCCCAACAGGGTTCGTCACAGCCCCAACAGACAACGTCGTAAACACATACATGTAATGTATGTGTTTACAATATACCCCACAACAGTGCAACAACCTAACCACAACGTAGCGTTGACACCTATTACGTCGAAGCAATGGTATGACAATGTAGCCACAATGGCGTGATAACCAGACCAGAAAGTTGTAACAACGCAGACACAACATTGCAGCAACGTAATCACAAAGGTGACCCAAAAAATAACTGCAACGTGGTGACATTGTAACCTCACCGCTGTAACAGCGTTGCAGCAATGTGGCCAGAAGGTTGTGATAACGTCAACATAATGTTCAGACACGTATGATGCTGAAACCACAATGTTATGACAATATAACCACAGCGTTGTGACAATATAGCCACAACTTCCAAATAACATCAGCACAATGTTGCAACAAGATAATCACAACATTGTGACAACACAACCACAACGTTGTGACAGCATAACCACAACGTTGTGACAACATAACCACAACGTTGTGACAGCATAACCACAACGTTGTGACAACATAACCACAACGTTGTGACAGCATAACCACAACGTTGTGGCAACATAATTACAACGGTGTGACATGATCACAACGTTGTGACAACACAACCACAACGTTGTGGCAACATAGCACAACTTTTCTCACAACATAACCACAACGTTGTGACACCATAATCACAACGTTGTGACAACGAAACTACAATGTTGTAGTTTGTGTCACGGGCAAGTTTGTAGCATGGATCTAGGCACCTGTTGTGGGATGCATCCATCCCATCCATGACAACACAAAACCATTCCATCATAAAGCTTCACGAATCCAAGATAGAGTTACAGAAATCCTCACATTCTCGACAAATATTAAAGTGACATTCATCAGCAGATATTGATGCCATGTAAATTGATGCTTGAGTATATTTGGCCGATATTAAAGACCATATGTGATATATATGTATATATATATATATATATATATATATATATATATATATATATATATATATATATATATATATATATATATATATATATATATATATATATTATCGATATCATCAGGCACTCTTACTCTTATCTTTCTTATCACTGCTGGTGCCTCTCACTATAGTACCTCCCCCCTACTCCCACCATCACTGTCCCTCACTATAACCTCCCCACCATCACTGTCCCTCACTTGGGCCTAACCTAACCCAACCCAACCAAGCCTAACCTAGCCCAACCCAACCAAGCCTAACCTAGCCCAACCCATCCTAGCCTAACTTGACACAACCCATCCTAACCTAACTTAGCCCAACCCATCCTAGCTTAACCTAGCCCAACCCATCCTAGCTTAACCTAGCCCAACCCATCCTAGCCTAACTTAGCCCAACCCATCCTAGCCTAACCTAGCCCAACCCATCCTAGCCTAACTTAGCCCAACCCATCCTAGCCTAACCTAGCCCAACCCATCCTAGCCTAACCTAGCCCAACCCAACCTAGCCTAACTTAGCCCAACCCATCCTAGCCTAACTTAGCCCAACCCATCCTAGCTTAACCTAGCCCAACCCATCCTAGCTTAACCTAGCCCAACCCATCCTAGCCTAACTTAGCCCAACCCATCCTAGCTTAACCTAGCCCAACCCATCCTAGCTTAACCTAGCCCAACCCATCCTAGCCTAACTTAGCCCAACCCAACCTAGCCTAACTTAGCCCAACCCATCCTAGCCTAACTTAGCCCAACCCATCCTAGCTTAACCTAGCCCAACCCATCCTAGCTTAACCTAGCCCAACCCATCCTAGCCTAACTTAGCCCAACCCATCCTAGCTTAACCTAGCCCAACCCATCCTAGCTTAACCTAGCCCAACCCATCCTAGCCTAACTTAGCCCAACCCAACCTAGCCTAACTTAGCCCAACCCAACCTAGCCTAACTTAGCCCAACCCATCCTAGCCTAACCTAGCCCAACCCAACCTAGCCTTACCTAGCCCAACCCAACCTAGCCTAACTTAGCCCAACCCATCCTAGCTTAACCTAGCCCAACCCATCCTAGCCTAACTTAGCCCAACCCAACCTAGCCTAACTTAGCCCAACCCATCCTAGCTTAACCTAGCCCAACCCATCCTAGCCTAACCTAGCCCAACCCATCCTAGCTTAACCTAGCCCAACCCATCCTAGCCTAACCTAGCCCTACCCATCCTAGCCTAACTTAGCCCAACCCATCCTAGCTTAACCTAGCCCAACCCATCCTAGCCTAACTTAGCCCAACCCATCCTAGCTTAACCTAGCCCAACCCATCCTAGCTTAACCTAGCCCAACCCATCCTAGCCTAACTTAGCCCAACCCATCCTAGCTAAACCTAGCCTAACCCATCCTAGCCTAACTTAGCCCAACCCATCCTAGCCTAACTTAGCCCAACCCATCCTAGCTTAACCTAGCCCAACCCATCCTAGCTTAACCTAGCCCAACCCATCCTAGCCTAACCTAGCCCAACCCATCCTAGCCTAACTTAGCCCAACCCATCCTAGCTTAACCTAGCCCAACCCATCCTAGCTTAACCTAGCCCAACCCATCCTAGCTTAACCTAGCCCAACCCATCCTAGCCTAACTTAGCCCAACCCAACCTAGCCTAACTTAGCCCAACCCATCCTAGCCTAACCTAGCCCAACCCATCCTAGCCTAACTTAGCCCAACCCATCCTAGCTTAACCTAGCCCAACCCATAATAGCCTAACTTAGCCCAACCTAGCCTAACCTAGCCCAACCCATCCTAGCCTAACCTAGCCCAACCCATCCTAGCCTAACTTAGCCCAACCCATCCTAGCTTAACCTAGCCCAACCCATCCTAGCCTAACTTAGCCCAACCCATCCTAGCTTAACCTAGCCCAACCCATCCTAGCCCAACCCATCCTAGCTTAACCTAGCCCAACCCATCCTAGCTTAACCTAGCCCAACCCATCCTAGCCTAACTTAGCCCAACCCAACCTAGCCTAACTTAGCCCAACCCATCCTAGCCTAACCTAGCCCAACCCATCCTAGCCTAACTTAGCCCAACCCATCCTAGCTTAACCTAGCCCAACCCATCCTAGCCTAACTTAGCCCAACCTAGCCTAACCTAGCCCAACCCATCCTAGCCTAACCTAGCCCAACCCATCCTAGCCTAACTTAGCCCAACCCATCCTAGCTTAACCTAGCCCAACCCATCCTAGCCTAACTTAGCCCAACCCATCCTAGCTTAACCTAGCCCAACCCATCCTAGCCTAACTTAGCCCAACCCATCCTAGCTTAACCTAGCCCAACCCATCCTAGCCTAACTTAGCCCAACCCATCCTAGCTTAACCTAGCCCAACCCATCCTAGCCTAACTTAGCCCAACCCATCCTAGCCTAACTTAGCCCAACCCATCCTAGCCTAACTTAGCCCAACCCATCCTAGCCTAACTTAGCCCAACCCATCCTAGCTTAACCTAGCCCAACCTAACCTAACCTAACTAGACCATATCTGGTTGGGGAGTGTAGAGGAGCATGTGGTTTGCCCACATGCTCCTCTACACCCCCACCCCACATGCTCCTCTACACCCCCACCCCACATGCTCCTCTACACCCCCACCCTACATGCTCCTCTACACCCCCACCCCACATGCTCCTCTACACTCCCCACCCCCATGCTCCTCTACACCCCCACCCCACATGCTCCTCTACACCCCCACCCCACATGCTCCTCTACACCCCCACCCCACATGCTCCTCTACACCCCCACCCCCCATGTTCCTCTACAACCCCACCCCACATGCTCCTCTACACCCCCACCCCACATGCTCCTCTACACCCCCACCCCACATGCTCCTCTACACCCCCCACCCCACATGCTCCTCTACACTCCCACCCCACATGATCCTCTACACTCCCCACCCCACATGCTCCTCTACACCCACCACCCCACATGCTCCTCTACACCCCCACCCTACATGCTCCTCTACACTCCCCACCCCACATGCTCCTCTATACTCCCACCCCACATGCTCCTCTACACCCCTACCCCACATGCTCCTCTACACCCCCACCCTACATGCTCCTCTATACTACCCACCCCACATGCTCCTCTACACCCCCCACCCCACATGCTCCTCTACACCCCCACCCCACATGCTCCTCTACACCCCCACCCCACATGCTCCTCTACACCCCCACCCTACATGCTCCTCTACACCCCCACCCCACATGCTCCTCTACACTCCTATCCCACATGCTCCTCTACACCCCCACCCCACATGCTCCTCTACACCCCCACCCCACATGCTCCTCTACACTCCCACCCCACATGCTCCTCTACACCCCCACCCCACATGCTCCTCTACACCCCCACCCTACATGCTCCTCTACACCCCCACCCCACATGCTCCTCTACACTCCCCACCCCCATGCTCCTCTACACCCCCACCCCACATGCTCCTCTACACCCCCACCCCACATGCTCCTCTACACCCCCACCCCACATGCTCCTCTACACCCCCACCCCCCATGTTCCTCTACAACCCCACCCCACATGCTCCTCTACACCCCCACCCCACATGCTCCTCTACACCCCCACCCCACATGCTCCTCTACACCCCCCACCCCACATGCTCCTCTACACTCCCACCCCACATGATCCTCTACACTCCCCACCCCACATGCTCCTCTACACCCCTACCCCACATGCTCCTCTACACCCCCACCCTACATGCTCCTCTATACTACCCACCCCACATGCTCCTCTACACCCCCCACCCCACATGCTCCTCTACACCCCCACCCCACATGCTCCTCTACACCCCCACCCCACATGCTCCTCTACACCCCCACCCTACATGCTCCTCTACACCCCCACCCCACATGCTCCTCTACACTCCCACCCCACATGCTCCTCTACACCCCCACCCAACATGCTCCTCTACACCCCCACCCTACATGCTCCTCTACACTCCCCACCCCACATGCTCCTCTATACTCCCCACCCCACATGCTCCTCTACACCCCCACCCTACATGCTCCTCTACACCCCCACCCCACATGCTCCTCTACACTCCCACCCCACATGCTCCTCTACACTCCCCACCCCACATGCTCCTCTATACTCCCCACTCCATATGCTCCTCTACACTCCCCACCCCACATGCTCCTCTACACCCCCACCCCACATGCTCCTCTACACCCCCCACCCCACATGCTCCTCTACACCCCACCCCACATGCTCCTCTATATTCCTCACCCCACATGCTCCTCTACACTCCCCGCTCCACATGCTCCTCTACACCCCCGCCCCACATGCTCCTCTACACCCCCCACCCCACATGCTCCTCTACACTCCCCGCCCCCATGCTCCTCTACACCCCCCACCCCACATGCTCCTCTACACTCCCCGCCCCCATGCTCCTCTACACCCCCCACCCCACATGCTCCTCTACACTCCCCGCCCCCATGCTCCTCTACACTCCCCACCCCACATGCTCCTCTACACTCCCCGCCCCCATGCTCCTCTACACCCCCCACCCCACATGCTCCTCTACACTCCCCGCCTCCATGCTCCTCTACACCCCACCCCACATGCTCCTCTACACTCCCCGCCCCCATGCTCCTCTACACTCCCCACCCCACATGCTCCTCTACACCCCCCGCCCCACATGCTCCACTACACCCCCCACCCCACATGCTCCTCTACACTCCCCGCTCCACATGCTCCTCTACACTCCCCACCCCACATGCTCCTCTACACTCCCCACCCCACATGCTCCTCTACACCCCCCGCCCCACATGCTCCTCTACACTCCCCACCCCACATGCTCCTCTATACTCCCCACCCCACATGCTCCTCTACACCCCCACCCCACATGCTCCACTACACTCCCCGCCCCACATGCTCCTCTACACTCCCCACCCCACATGCTCCTCTACACCCCCACCCCACATGCTCCTCTATACTCCCCACCCCACATGCTCCTCTACACCCCCACCCCACATGCTCCTCTACACCCCCACCCCACATGCTCCTCTACACCCCCACCCCACATGCTCCTCTACACCCCCACCCCCCATGTTCCTCTACAACCCCACCCCACATGCTCCTCTATACCCCCACCCCACATGCTCCTCTACACCCCCACCCCACATGCTCCTCTACACCCCCCACCCCACATGCTCCTCTACACTCCCACCCCACATGATCCTCTACACTCCCCACCCCACATGCTCCTCTACACCCACCACCCCACATGCTCCTCTACACCCCCACCCTACATGCTCCTCTACACCCCCACCCCACATGCTCCACTACACTCCCCGCCCCACATGCTCCTCTACACTCCCCACCCCACATGCTCCTCTACACTCCCCACCCCACATGCTCCTCTACACTCCCCACCCCACATGCTCCACTACACTCCCCACCCCACATGCTCCTCTACACTCCCCACCCCACATGCTCCTCTACACTCCCCACCCCACATGCTCCTCTACACTCCCCACCCCACATGCTCCTCTACACTCCCCACCCCACATGCTCCACTACACTCCCCACCCCACATGCTCCTCTACACTCCCCACCCCACATGCTCCTCTACACCCCCACCCCACATGCTCCTCTATACTCCCCACCCCACATGCTTCTCTACACCCCCACCCCACATGCTCCACTACACTCCCCGCCCCACATGCTCCTCTACACTCCCCACCCCACATGCTCCTCTACACTCCCCACCTCACATGCTCCTCTACACTCCCCACCCCACATGCTCCTCTACACTCCCCACCCCACATGCTGCTCTACACCCCCACCCCACATGCTCCTCTATACTCCCCACCCCACATGCTCCTCTACACCCCCACCCCACATGCTCCACTACACTCCCCGCCCCACATGCTCCTCTACACTCCCCACCCCACATGCTCCTCTACACTCCCCACCCCACATGCTCCACTACACTCCCCGCTCCACATGCTCCTCTACACTCCCACCCCACATGCTCCTCTACACCCCCCGCCCCACATGCTCCTCTACACTCCCCACCCCAAATGCTCCTCTATACTCCCCACCCCACATGCTCCTCTACACCCCCACCCCACATGCTCCTCTACACCCCCACCCCACATGCTCCTCTATACTCCCCACCCCACATGCTCCTCTACACCCCCACCCCACATGCTCCACTACACTCCCCGCCCCACATGCTCCACTACACTCCCCGCCCCACATGCTCCTCTACACTCCCCACCCCACATGCTCCTCTACACCCCCACCCCACATGCTCCTCTACACCCCCACCCCACATGCTCCACTACACTCCCCGCTCCACATGCTCCTCTCTTCAATAACCTCTAAATCCAGACTACAAACAAAGCATCATTAAAGTCTTTTAACAGATTACAGGGACTCCTAAGACCTGTTAATTACATTCTGGGCATTATTGCTCGTGGCCCCCCCCCCCGGGCCCCCTGGACCCCAGCTCCCCCCCTCACCAGTACGTCCACCCGGCCGGATACGTTCATTCGGGTCCAACCGGCCGGATACGTCCATTCGGGTCTACCTTGCCGGATACGTCCACTCAGGTCCACCCGGCCGGATACGTTCACTCGGGTCCACCTTGCCGGATACGTTCACTCGGGTCCACCTTGCCGGATACGTTCACTCGGGTCCACCTTGCCGGATACGTTCACTCGGGTCCACCTTGCCGGATACGTTCATTCGGGTCCAACCGGCCGGATACGTCCACTCGGGTCCACCCAGCCGGAGACGTTCACTCTGGTCCACTCAGGTCCACCCTGCCGGATACGTCCACTCAGGTCCACCCTGCCGGATACGTCCACTCGGGTCCACCCTGCCGGAGACGTTCACTCTGGTCCACCCTGCCGGAGACGTTCACTCTGGTCCACCCTGCCGGATACGTCCATTCGGGTCCAACCGGCCGGATACGTCCATTCGGGTCTACCTTGCTGGATACGTCCACTCAGGTCCACCCGGCCGGATACGTCCATTCGGGTCCACCCGGCCGGATACGTCCACTCAGGTCCACCCTGCCGGATACGTCCACTCGGGTCCACCCTGCCGGATACGTCCACCCTGCCGGATACGTCCACTCAGGTCCACCCGGCCGGATACGTCCACTCAGGTCCACCCTGCCGGATACGTCCACTCGGGTCCACCTTGCCGGATACGTCCATTCAGGTCCACCCTGCCGGATACGTCCACTCGGGTCCACCCTGCCGGATACGTCCACTCGGGTCTGACCCAGACACGACCCGAACTAACCCAAACATGCGTAACATACTGGATATACATGCATGTTTGGAGCACCAGGGTATCTAAGGTTCGAATCCTTCACCAGGTTGAGTTATATATATATATCTACACTCTATATATATCTATATATCTACATGAATTTAATATTTAAATTAAATATAAATTCCCCACGGACCCACAGTGGGTGTACTAAACAAGGCGATTTTATTAACAACAAACCCGTTTTCCCAGTTTCTTCTCTGAACTGATACGTAACTGATAATGTAATTAAATATATGTCAGTATTAAATAAAGTTAATCGTTTGACGAATTGGTTGATGCTGCTTTGTCGACACTTCCGAATTTCAGCATTGGTGCAAGTTTTAAGAGAAGTTATATTTTCATTCTGTTTCTGTATTTTGATTTGATATAAAGAGTTGTGAGAAAGCCAGCTCACGTATATATGTAGTTGGGGATGGCATTAACTATCTCGGTGCTTTGGATGCTGGGTCTAAGTTATTTTCTTAAACAAGCAGCCAACTCGGATAAGTTGAACTGAAACCAGAGCTCAGTGAGGCGTTACAAGAGCGCGCAACAAAACAATTTTCTTCATTTGCAGATAATTTTGTTATTTTTTTTATGTCTTCATGAAATGGATCCCTTGTTATTGGCATCAGCAAGAGGAAAATAATCCCTAAAAATCTTCTTCAAACCTTGCAAGTGGTGAATGAAAAAGGTTTCTTATCTGCTCAGAGATAAGGAGGCTGCGATCTTAGGAGGCAGCAAGAGTGGGGGTCGGAGAGGTTGAAAACACACCTCTCCACAGGGCCAGATTCACGAAGCAGTTACGCAAGCACTTACGAACCTGTACATCTTTTCTCAATCTTTGGCGGCTGTGTTTACAATTATTAAACAGTTAAAGAGCTCCGAGGCACCTGGAGGCTGTTTATAACAATAACAACAGTTGATTGGGAGGGAAGTTTTCATGCTTTTAAACAGTTTAATAAATGTAACCAAAGCCGTCAAAGATTGAGGAAAGATGTACACGTTCGTAAGTACTTGCGTAACTGCTTCGTGAATCTGGCCCCTGTTTTCGCGGGCCCCCAGGGGTCGGGGGAACCCCCATGTAGGGAACCACTGACCAAGGCCAACACATGATGCAACCCACCACAGTGGCCTAACTCCCGGGTACATATTTACAGTTAAGTGAACAGAGGCATCGTATGAAAGAATATCTGCTCAATCATTTCTATCCTGGCCGGAGATTGAACCCGGGTCCCTCGCTTATGCATCGAGAACGCAGCCTATTGCACCTCAGCACGAATATAACCTCACAACTTATGTTCGTATTTAGCTTCTGTGTGTTACTTTGGTGACTGTGGCGGCCACCACAGGAGCCTTCCATCACGGTCACAGACCAGGGGGAGCCTCCCATCACGGTCACAGACCAGGGGGAGCCTTCCATCACGGTCACAGACCAGGGGGAGCCTTCCATCACGGTCACAGACCAGGGGGAGCCTTCCATCACGGTCACAGACCAGGGGGAGCCTTCCATCACGGTCACAGACCAGGGGGAGCCTTCCATCACGGTCACAGACCAGGGGGAGCCTTCCATCACGGTCACAGACCAGGGGGAGCCTTCCATCACGGTCACAGACCAGGGGGAGCCTCCCATCACGGTCACAGAGATATATCACGTTACTGTCATGTCATTACATATATCTAATAAGGTAATACAAGACACAAGAGGTCCTCCTAGTGTGGTCTCTTACGTTAACCTTACCGGGAATCTGAGCCAGGATTCATCAAGCATTTACGCCTCCACTTACGTGACCTGTACATCTTACCACGAGCCTGGCGGCTTAGTCTGAACCATTCAATTGTGTAAGAGCTTGGATACTGTGCCAGGTCGTTCCCGACCCAAGGTTGTTATTGTTTTACACAACCTCTTACTGCTTCCCTCGTAAACTGTTTACATAATACAAACTTAGCTGCCATAAATGAGGAAAGTTGTGCGGATTTCGTAAGTCGACACTCAAATACTCGATCAATTCTGGTTCTGAAGTGAAGATCTGGTCTCAAGTCACAAATGAATAACCAAGTCACGGAGCAAAAATAACAATTACTATAATGCAAACTAAATAATTACGAGACAAAGTGAATAAATAAGTGGAGAGAGTGATAATCAACAATAATAGCCAACAAGTGAAGGAAGGAGGTGGGGTGAGGTGCAAGGGTGGACCCCTGGAGGTAGTGGTAGTGGCAGCCTCACATTACCACACTCAACAACGCCCCAGAAATAACACAGCGGCATAACATTGATTGACTGATTGATGAAGCTGAAGCCACCCAAGAAGTGGCACGGGCATGAATAGCCCGTAAAAAAGCGACATAAACATACACTTGCCTTATACGCCCCAGGACGCGGGCTCCGGCCCCAAAGATGTTCTCATAGACATATCAATTAATTTTGATTTCATTGTCTTCTATCTCAACATTTTATTAGGGATAATGCGACCAAAATTACGCTCATTTTCCTTATATATGACAAACATCCAAGTTGGATATTATCCCACACGGGTGTAGGGAGGGACACCAGGCTGCCTTCCTTATCCAAGCCCGATGCTCATTACTCATGTATATCGTGTAGGCTTTAACTAGTTACCAACTAGTTACACTTGTTGTAATACTAGTAAGTAGTATTAACTGAGCGCCGGGGGGGGGGTGACCGAGCATATACAGAGGCGGGGGGTGGGGGGGGGGAGCAGGTCAACACCACAGCCACTCAAGCTGTCATTTGGAGCCTTCTGGCGCCAGTTACCTAAGACACCTTCCCCCCCCCCTTCCCTTCCCTCCCTCTCAAATAACGCTCCTGATATTTCTGCCGCTATCAATAATTTTCATCTCTCCTTCACACCATTCGCCTTCTTTTCTCTCTCTCTAATTCTGTCTTTGTTCTCCAGCTTGCCGTTTATTTCTCCCACTTCTAGCATTCTCCCTCCCTTCCGTCTTTTCTTTCCTACACTTGCCATTCTTCCTCTCCTCTCTGCCTCCTTCTTCCCTTTCCCTCCACGTCCACCAAGGCGCACTAACCTCTCACCATCTCTCGAGCGCTTCTTAACTAGCATCAGAAAACGCCGCACATCACTTACAGTAATCTTCCCCTGAGGAGGACACTCTTGCCTGCACGTCTGAGAGACAACACGTCGCTTAATGTTGCTCCCTCGGCCTGTTGACGGCGTCCCTGGTGTGTCCTCGGCCTGTTGACGGCGTCCCTGGTGTGTCCTCGGCCTGTTGACGGTGTCCTTGGTGTGTCCTCGGCCTGTTGACGGTGTCCTTGGTGTGTCCTCGGCCTGTTGACGGTGTCCTTGGTGTGTCCTCGGCCTGTTGACGGCGTCCTTGGTGTGTCCTCGGCCTGTTGACGGTGTCCTTGGTGTGTCCTCGGCCTGTTGACGGTGTCCTTGGTGTGTCCTCAGCCTGTTGACGGCGTCCCTCGTGTGTCCTCGGCCTGTTGACGGCGTCCCTCGTGTGTCCACGGCCTGTTGACGGCGTCCCTCGTGTGTCCTCGGCCTGTTGATGGCGTCCCTCGTGTGTCCTCGGCCTGTTGACGGCGTCCCTCGTGTGTCCTCGGCCTGTTGACGGCGTCCCTCGTGTGTCCTCGGCCTGTTGACGGTGTCCTTGGTGTGTCCTCGGCCTGTTGACGGCGTCCCTCGTGTGTCCTCGGCCTGTTGACGGCGTCCCTCGTGTGTCCACGGCGTCCCTCGTGTGTCCTCGGCCTGTTGATGGCGTCCCTCTTGTGTCCACGGCCTATTGACGGCGTCCCTCGTGTGTCCTCGGCCTGTTGATGGCGTCCCTCGTGTGTCCTCGGCCTGTTGACGGCGTCCCTCGTGTGTCCACGGCCTGTTGACGGCGCCCCTCGTGTGTCCTCGGCCTGTTGATGGCGTCCCTCGTGTGTCCTCGGCCTGTTGACGGTGTCCTTGGTGTGTCCTCGGCCTGTTGACGGCGTCCCTCGTGTGTCCTCAGCCTGTTGACGGCGTCCCTCGTGTGTCCTCGGCCTGTTGATGGCGTCCCTCGTGTGTCCTCGGCCTGTTGACGGCGTCCCTCGTGTGTCCTCGGCCTGTTGACGGTGTCCTTGGTGTGTCCTCGGCCTGTTGACGGCGTCCCTCGTGTGTCCTCGGCCTGTTGACGGCGTCCCTCGTGTGTCCACGGCCTGTTGACGGCGTCCCTCGTGTGTCCTCGGCCTGTTGATGGCGTCCCTCTTGTGTCCACGGCCTGTTGACGGCGTCCCTCGTGTGTCCTCGGCCTGTTGATGGCGTCCCTCGTGTGTCCTCGGCCTGTTGACGGCGTCCCTCGTGTGTCCACGGCCTGTTGACGGCGCCCCTCGTGTGTCCTCGGCCTGTTGATGGCGTCTCTCGTGTGTCCTCGGCCTGTTGACGGTGTCCTTGGTGTGTCCTCGGCCTGTTGACGGCGTCCCTCGTGTGTCCTCAGCCTGTTGACGGCGTCCCTCGTGTGTCCTCGGCCTGTTGATGGCGTCCCTCGTGTGTCCTCGGCCTGTTGACGGCGTCCCTCGTGTGTCCACGGCCTGTTGACGGCGCCCCTCGTGTGTCCTCGGCCTGTTGATGGCGTCCCTAGTGTGTCCACGGCCTGTTGACGGCGTCCCTCGTGTGTCCACGGCCTGTTGACGGCGTCCCTAGTGTGTCCTTGGCCTGTTGACGGCGTCCTTGGAGTCCCCAAGGTCTTTTCAGGGCATCAATGTTGCCCATAGGGTGTCCCCTGTATCCCCCATGGCGAGTTGAACAGGTGTGGCGGTGCGACCTTTGAGACTGGCACGCGAGCGGCTCCTGCACCCACTCCTTGATCTTTGGGAAATATCCCCGACCTTTGGGGTGCACTTTATCGCAGGTTGGAAGTTCCCGCTAACGTTCCCTGGGTCTCATCCCCGGCGGGAGTGATGGGGGTCGTTCCTGCCCCTCCACCAACCACCCCCAGGCGCACTGAACAAGTTTTTAGCAATAAAACCCAGCAAAAAGCCTCGTGTAATACAATGGCGGATGTCGCCACCCGTGACTTGGGAAGGTTTAGGTGGAGAGAACGACGAGGGGAGGGGAGAGGGGGGGAAGGGGAAGGGAACTATCAAGGGAAAGCTCCAAGCCATTACGACTATATAGCACTGGGAAGGGGTCAGGATAAGGATTTGGGATGGGACGGGGAGAAGGAATGGTACCAACCACTTGGTCGGTCGGGGATTGAACGCCGACCTGCATGAAGCGAGACCGTCGCTCTACCGTCCAGCCCAAGTGGTTGGGCTGGGGGGGGGGGGGAAGAAGAGAGTTGTAACAAGATGGAGGGGCCAGAGGTGAGGAGGGAGTCACGCCCAGGTCTCTTCATCAGTTATTACACAACCCCCATGATGAGTCCACCTCTGGATACTCTCCAACCTTCTCCGTGTGTAGGTGTATATATATATATAGATATTTACATTATTATATATAAAGGTACAATCCACCATTTGTCATTGTTAATAACATTTCCTTCACTTGGGTGACCGGAGACTCTAAACTGTATAATCTTGGCTCATCACTCAGTATGTCCTGTCACTTGACGAGGAAAATCATAAGAGATGCGTAGAACATGATTGACTGATGAAGATCACGCCGCCCAAGAGGTGTCACGGCATGAATAATCCATATTGTGATTAAAATATATCCTGTAAAACCAAGCTAAAAACAAACTTAAATATTCCTAGGCCTAGAATAGCACACATATGTATTATATTAGGCCTTAGATAGCGTGTATTAGGCCTAATATGTGTAAACAGCACACAATCGACTTGAGAATGGTCCAGGACGGAGCGAAACGTCGTCGTCCCTTCACCTTCTAGTGTGTGGTCTGGTCAACATAAGAAAGTCAAGTTAGTTTAGTTTGTCTCTGCAACATATATAGAAAATCGTTTTCCGGTTTGTCCAAATTCAATAGTACCGATTTCTAATTTTTAATTGGGTTGTACGTGGGTATATGTACTATGGTCCTCATCGTTACTATAAGTACTACCAAAACAGGAGGACGGACTGTGTGAATGATGCCAAGCAAAGGCCACCAAATAAGACGTGAAACCTTCCTGCAATTAGACAGAAAAAGGGATTTCTGGGTAGACCTCAAACATGTCTCCTGAAGCACACATTGACCGCATGTCATCAGCTGTATATGCATTTCTGGTCAACATAATAACTGTCCTTACAGCAGTGTGAGGAGAGTGGTCGAGGACCCACAGTAAACAGCACAGGGCTCACTTCTGGAGAATATCAGGCTTGTGTGCAGACATAACTTAAAAATTTAAAAAAGGCCTAACTTTAAAAAAAAGGAGAGAGAGAAGAGAGATGTGCGCTGCCCTCAAGCTGCGAACAATGAGTTACGAGGAAAACACTATAGAATGTAAACCTCGCGTCTCTAGAAGACAACATAGAACACGTGATCACCTCATACAAGATATTCAGGAAAATGTTCAGGATAAACTAACATTTTATCTAACTTTTTATTTAACTAACATTTTATTTAACTAACATATAAAACTAGGAATTTTTTTATGAGAATGGTACACACGAAAATAACAGATAGAAACTAGGTATTTTACACACACACACCAGACCACAGTCGGGTCTGGTAGCTGAGCGGACAGCGCCCAGGACTCGTAATTCTGTGGCCCGGGTTCGATTCCCGTACCAGGCAGAAACAAATGGGCAAACTTTCTTTTACCCTGATGCCCCTGTTACCTAGCAGTAAATAGGTACCTGGGAGTTAGACAGCTGTTACAAGCTGATTGCTGCGTGTGTGTGTGTGTGTGTGTGTGTGTGTGTGTGTGTGTGTGTGTGTGTGTGTGTGTGTGTGTGTGTGTGTTAGATCTTCACTTCACGTCGCTAGTCTAACACACACACGGAAAATATAATAATTTGTGAGCGCCCGTCGCATCATACTGCACCAGAAGCACATCGTAAACCTAATAACATCAGCAGCATATGCACAACTAGCGACTATAAGAAGAGAGTGTGAGGAGAGTGAAGTAATGGTAGAGAACGCCGCAAGGTCTCTAAGACTGCAATGTTTACCAACATCACCCTAACAACAAAATTAACATTTTTAATGTCCAAATGCAACGAGACTTAGCATAAATTTGAGCTACAAAAGTCGAGTAAAGAATCTGGAACAAGTACTGGAGAAGAGAAGTAGAGAAGACGCAGACAGTTCTAAGTATAGAGAAGCAGAGCAAGAGGGTCACACGTGGTAACTGGAGCCTCCGCGTGAGCCACACACGCGGGACCAAAGAGCCAGAGCTCAACCCCCGCAAGCACAACTAGCTGAGTACATCTAAGTGAGCCACAGACACAAGGGGACACACACACATGGAGGATAAAGCAGCCGAGACAAATACCAGTTCACAATATATGGCGCCAGTCCAAGAGTGTGGAGTCAACGCTGCTCTTATTATGAACAGTGTGAACCCCGACTTAGTCGTGTCTGTGTACTAAGACACTGTGTACCGTCAGCACTGTTAGGTAAGCACTAGGCGGTAAGCCACCCGCCAGGTACTGTACCTTGGAGAGAGGCGTCAAGTTGGTGGCTCCAGTGGTGGCCCCGGTGACGAGGGCACCAGGCAAAGGTACTGAGTGGCGCAATATTACTGTCTTGAGGAGGCACTGGTAGGTGTGTTGAGTGTGGGGGGGGGGGCAGCGACTCCGGGGAGGGTTGGGGAGGGAGTGAGGGGGAGAGGTTGTGGACTCTGGGGGGGGAGGGGGGGAACAGTGAGAGAAGATTACATCTGCACATGTAATTACCTAAGTGTAATTACCTAAGTGTAGTTACAGGATGATAGCTACACTCGTGGTGTCCCGTCTTCCCAGCACTCTTTGTCATATAACACTTTGAAACTACTGACGGTCTTGGCCTCCACCACCTTCTCACTTAACTTGTTCCAACCGTCTACCACTCTGTTTGCGAAAGTGAATTTTCTTATATTTCTTCGGCATCTTTGTTTAGTTTGCTTAAATCTATGACCTCTTGTTCTTGAAGTTCCAGGTCTCAGGAATTCTTCCCCATCAATTTTATCAATTACTGTTACTATTTTGTACGTAGTGATCATATCACTTCTTTTTCTTTTGTCTTCTAGTTTTGGCATATATAATGCCTCTAACCTCTCCTCGTAGCTCTTGCCCTTCAGTTCTGGGAGCCATGCACCCTGTACACCACCAAGCCTTCACATCGCCAGTCTAACACAAGAGCATAACTCATCTCTCACTACCAGGTACACTGCTGCCTCCTCCTCCGCCACACTCCCTCACACTGTACGTGTACGTACCCCCCCCCCTACAGTGTTGGGCCCCCTTCACCGTGCCAGCACGACACTCTACACCTCCCATCACTCTCTTTACTACCCGTCAACAGGACTCATCCCTCTGTACAAGTCTGATATTATTTCCATTGAATCGTTATCATGAGGCTACTCTTATCTCTGGCAGGACCTCAGTCTCCCTTCTCTCTCGCCCTCTCAACGACCTCTCCAGCAAACCCTCTTAACGACCTCTCTAGCAAACCCTCTCAACGACCTCTCCAGCAAACCCTCTCAACGACCTCTCCAGCAAACCCTCTCAACGACCTCTCTAGCAAACCCTCTTAACCACCTCTCTAGCAAACCCTCTCAACGACCTCTCTAGCAAACCCTCTCAACGACCTCTCTAGCAAACCCTCTCAACGACCTCTCCAGCAAACCCTCTCAACGACCTCTCTAGCAAACCCTCTCAACGACCTCTCTAGCAAACCCTCTTAATCACCTCTCTAGCAAACCCTCTCAACGACCTCTCTAGCAAACCCTCTCAACGACCTCTCCAGCAAACCCTCTCAACGACCTCTCTAGCAAACCCTCTTAACCACCTCTCCAGCAAACCCTCTCAACGACCTCTCCAGCAAACCCTCTCAACGACCTCTCCAGCAAACCCTCTCAACGACCTCTCCAGCAAACCCTCTCAACGACCTCTCCAGCAAACCCTCTTAACGACCTCTCCAGCAAACCCTCTTAACGACCTCTCCAGCAAACCCTCTTAACGACCTCTCCAGCAAACCCTCTTAACGACCTCTCCAGCAAACCCTCTTAACGACCTCTCCAGCAAACCCTCTTAACGACCTCTCCAGCAAACCCTCTCAACCACCTCTCTAGCAAACCCTCTCAACGACTTGTCACTTGGAAACGACCATAATGATTTAGTAACAACCATGACTCAGACATGGAGAGGGTAAAGTGTGTTTTAAAGAGTGAAGACCTGTTTCCGTGTGTGTTATTAACTTGAGAACCGCTAAAATGTCAATACAGTATTTTCATTGTAGAAAACGGAAAATAATTACCGCAAACTTGTTTAGTTATACGCTGATAATTACGAAAATATAATTGACTGGACTCTTAATCGAATGGACTATTTTTAACAATATACTCTTTAAAAAAAACAAAATCACAACGGTAATGCTGTTAAAACATAGACAGTCACACCACCACCACGACCACAGTTGTGTTTGAATTAAGGTTCTTACTGTGTTATACTTGAAGCCACCCCAGGCATGGTGCTGGGGGGAGTCAGCCCCCATACTAGGCTACCTAAAGCTCCAATCAATACTGTATTCTTCGCCACACACTTTCTGATTCATCAGACACGCCCCCCGCCTGAACAAGCCATTGGGGGATTGCATATATTATATAACCCAATGACCATCAACAGCTTGTACGATATCCCCTCAATCATCAACAACAACCTATATAATATCTGGCATTGATTTCAGTACTATGACCTGTACTAGGTTGTATAACCTTCTGATTAAAATATCTTAAAAAAACTATCTTTGAAAAGCAAGGAGGAATACATTAGATTTAAGGAATACATTAGTTTATTCAAACTTTAAAGAACTTCATAAAGTCCTCAAAATTAATATCACTTTGGTATTTAGAAATCTTGATACAAAAAGACACACTCAAGCACGTTATATCAGGGTTACAGAGACGACACACTGAATAAGAGAAACTAATGTTCGTAGAACACACAGATGAACTTCAATTCAAATGAGCAAGAGGTTTCCAATAGGCTAGACATAACCAGCTGCTTCATTATAAAGAATAATTCTAATTACAGGCCAGCTGGCGCGATGGCCGCTGTGGCCAGCTGGCGCGGGAACCCCATAACCCCCGTACCCCCCACCACACCCAACCCCTCCACTCAATGTAGAACCCTTTATATGGCAAACAAGTAAACGCTAACATATGCTGGTTAGCACTGTATAAATGTATAAGTACGTCTGAGGTAGAATATAAACTACACAAAATCCTGCAGGGAGTAAACACCTTGATGTGTATTAAGTATTGAGGTCTATTCTTAGTACATATATATATATATACGTCAAGTATTTACTTTAGCCCTTAACTATCTTAGTGAATAACGTTCCAATTAGAGACATAAACGCGAGTGATAGCGACCTTAGTGATCATGACATACGAGTCTCCGTATACCATTAACAGTTAACAGTTACCCCGGGACCGCAAAAATGGCTTCCCTCGCCATTAGGCTACGACGAGCGTGGACACTTTACAACCCAAGGTTATT
The DNA here is from genome assembly GCF_040958095.1 of Procambarus clarkii. Lineage (NCBI taxonomy): Eukaryota > Metazoa > Arthropoda > Malacostraca > Decapoda > Cambaridae > Procambarus > Procambarus clarkii. The sequence continues at coordinate 34,031,669 of NC_091192.1, forward strand.
ATTGTTATATACAGCCTCGTTGCGCTTCGGAGCTCATATAAACTGTTGAGTAAATGTAAACAAAGCCGCCATAATAGTGGAAAGATGTACAGGTTTCGTAAGGGGACAGGTAAATCTTTCACGAATGCTGGCCAAGCAGATCACTAAATTGTCTACGAAAAGTAACCCTCAAGTTTAGATATACAATTTTTTTTTATAGCCAACATCCACAAATTTGGGACCAATTATCACAATTTGATTTTCCTTAATATAAGGAAACTAGAAGTAATTATCAATATAAGGCAGCAAGTAATGATTATTTGTTAATATATATATATATATATATATATATATATATATATATATATATATATATATATATATATATATATATATATATATATATATATATATACACATATATTGGTGTATACTGGCAGCAGGTTTTCTTTTATGCATGTCTCATTGAATATGACAGCATATTCCGTATTTACTATTTTCAGATTTAGGGCTTCTATCCCTCTTACCAATGCTCTTGCATCAGGGTTCACCTGGAAGAGGAGTTCACCAAGTCATGTTTTTTTTTAGGTGATGAAAGGAATTGAATAACTGAGGAATATATTACACTAATTATAAAATCGTACATCGTTTCGAACCTCCATGGTACAAATCGTACCAGGTATCATGATACCTGGTACTCCCTAGTCCATGATACCTGGTACTCCCTGGTCCATCATACCTGGTACTCCCTAGTCCATGATACCTGGTACTCCCTGGTCCATCATACCTGGTACTCCCTAGTCCATGATACCTGGTACTCCCTGGTCCATCATACCTGGTACTCCCTAGTCCATGATACCTGGTACTCCGTGGTCCATCATACCTGGTACTCCCTAGTCCATGATACCTGGTACTCCCTGGTCCATCATACCTGGTACTCCCTGGTCCAGAACTCACCAACCACTTTTCAAACTAGCATTTTCCCAGCCTTTTTTTTAATATAAACGTATTTTTTTACCATAGTTTTTTTTCAAAATTATATAAATATTATATAATAAACATTAAATTATATATATAGCCAAATTAAATAACTAAATTCTATATTGCTTAAAATACTCTACAGGTATTTGTTTATTTATAAAATAATTTTATAATAATCATAATTAATTGTGTCAGGGGGACAGGAAGTCAGGTAATACAGTTCATGTTAGGCTTTTACTGGGGTCCCCGCCCCCCTCCCGCGTTAATTCGTTAATTAGTTCATAATTACATTCACAGTCATGTGTAACACAATAAAATACCACATAGACTTTCCGTACTTACATGAAAACATGATTCTCATTATGTGCCAAAAATTATAAAAAAATGCAAGTTATATATATTATATACAGTAAATTTTTTAGTGAAAACATTTCCTGGAAGGTTGTAAAGAATGATGTCACAAGGCGCGCCACTCCGTCCACCAAGCTTAAGAATACTTGAAGGCTTTTCCTCTCATACAACTGGCAAACAAAGGTCTCCCAGATTAAAAAGACTTGGACACCTGCCCGCTCACTGCTCAAGTATGTGGACCAGCCTTACGTACTCTGAACTGGCCAGTCCCGCCCACTGCTCGAATATGTCGACACCTTACGTACTCTGTACTGGCCAGTCCCGCCCACTGCTCGAATATGTCGACACCTTACGTACTCTGTATTAGCCAGTCCCGCCCACTGCTCGAATATGTCGACATCTTACGTACTCTGTATTAGCCAGTCCCGCCCACTGCTCGAATATGTCGACATCTTACGTACTCTGTATTAGCCAGTCCCGCCCACTGCTCGAATATGTCGACATCTTACGTACTCTGTATTAGCCAGTCCCGCCCACTGCTCGAATATGTCGACATCTTACGTACTCTGTATTGGCCAGTCCCGCCCACTGCTCGAATATGTCGACACCTTACGTACTCTGTACTGGCCAGTCCTGCCCACTGCTCGAATATGTCGACACCTTACGTACTCTGTACTGGCCAGTCCTGCCCACTGCTCGAATATGTCGACACCTTACGTACTCTGTACTGGCCAGTCCTGCCCACTGCTCGAATATGTCGACACCTTACGTACTCTGTACTGGCCAGTCCTGCCCACTGCTCGAATATGTCGACACCTTACGTACTCTGTACTGGCCAGTCCTGCCCACTGCTCGAATATGTCGACACCTTACGTACTCTGTACTGGCCAGTCCTGCCCACTGCTCGAATATGTCGACACCTTATGTACTCTGAACTGGCCAGTCCTGCCCACTGCTCGAATATGTCGACACCTTACGTACTCTGTACTGGCCAGTCCTGCCCACTGCTCGAATATGTCGACACCTTACGTACTCTGAACTGGCCAGTCCAGCCCACTGCTGGAGTGGGTGGTACGCTGACAACCCCTACTCTGACAAACTACGCCGCTTTTCGTTCACATTGAACCAGCGTAATCCCCCGCCCCGGGTCCAGTATGTAATGGGTTAAACGTACTCTCTGAACCGGTCAGCCCTTGGTAGTGTGGTCACGTTTGCTGTGATTCACAGCAGAAAAATGCTGGTATTTTATTTCTGTCAATGTTTTCTTTGGCTATATATATGACAATAAAAACACATATATATGACAATATAACAATCAGTGTTCGAAGACCTCATCCAGCTCCTCGGAGGTTGGGTGCGTACCCAGGATACGGCACGCATTTCCCCTCTGAACTGCCACACTGAGGCGCTGGAACAGGAAACTGGTCACTTGTGGGTCTTTAGTTTTCCCAACGAGTTCCTCGCCCACATCCTTTAAGATATATATATATATATATATATATATATATATATATATATATATATATATATATATATATATATATATATATATATATATATATATATATATAAAGTTCAAATAAAGCAGATATATATGTGTACATACAAAAGAATGAGGGTGGTAGAAGATAATATTAGTTTTCAGTGAGAAACCACAAGGTCTCCTCTGAATACTTCTTATTTTCTTCTCCGAGGCTATGGGTCCCCACATTGGCACCAGAGGTGGTACCCTCACTATATATATATATATATATATTAAATATGACCGAAAAAGTAAGATTAATAATTCTGACACGAATTTTCTCCATATTTCTTATGTTTCTTTTTACTGTCGATGGTAATTGAAAAATCAATTCTCCAAAATTCATTGTTATTTCTAGTCTGACGCGACGCTTGAACGCGTTTCGTAATAACTTATTACATTTTCAAAGACTTTAGTTTACACACATACACAACTGTAACCTGAAAACATTAAACAGAGTTTTACTTATGCTAACACTAAACAGCTTGTCTTATATACTCGCATTTGGGTGAGGTGATATGTTGCAACAGTTTTGGATGAGGTGAACAAACTTTTGACGAACACAAAACAGAACACGGAACAATGGATATTAATTAGATAAATGAGATGGAAGAATGGAAGTAACTGCAAAGGGCCTATTGGCCGATACTTCTTCTTGATGCTTCTATATTGGTACGGAGTCTTGAAGTGGGTTGAATATAGTTGTGCATTAATTGGCTGTTGATTGCTGGTGATGAATTTTTGATGTGTAGTTCCTCGCTGATGTCGAGCCGCCTGCTATCGCTGTACCTATCGATGATTTCTGTGTTGTTTGTTAAAATTTCTCTGGTGATGGTTTGGTTGTGAGAAGAGATTATATGTTCCTTAATGGAGCCCTGTTGTTTATGCACTGTTAATCGCCTGGAAAGAGATTAAATTAATTGTCTTGCCTATATACTGAGTTCTTTGAGGCTTACAGTCCTCAAGTGGGCATTTAAAGGCATAGACGACGTTGGTTTCCTTCAAGGCGTTCTGCTTGGTGTCTGGACAGTTTCTCATGAGTAGATTGGCCGTTTTTTTGGTTTTATAATAAATTATCAATTGTATTTTCTGATTTTTGTCTGTAGGGATAACGCTCCTATCAACAATATCTTTCAGGACCCATTCCTCCATTTTATGAGCGTCGAAAAGAAGTTCCTGTAAAACAGTTTAATAGGGGGAAGAAGTGTTGTGTTGGTTGACTCTTCAGAGCTTGCATGGCATTTCACCTTTCTTTTTATGATGTCTTCAACGAAACCGTTAGAGAAGCCGTTGTTGACTAGGACCTGCCTTACCCTACAGAGTTCTTCAACAACTTCTTTCCTTCCTGAGCTGTGGCTGAGAACATGGTCGACATAAGCGTTGACAACACTCCTCTTGTACCTGTCTGGGCAGCCTATTAGAATCTTTTACAGGGGTGCTGACTCTTTACGTACCTTGTGCTTTCAGCCAGAAGTCTCCCAAGTAATTTGTCGACTTACTGCGGGGAGCATGGGCCACGGGGATAAGAGCCTCTTTGGATGTAGAGTCACTATTTACCAACGTACCTGTGGATGAAACAATCGGGGTGATAGCGGACAAAGTGAATCGTGACCCGGCTTGCACTCCTCTTGACATGCCAGAAAACATACTGAGGAAAATAAGAACATAAGAACAAAGGCAACTGCAGAAGGCCTGTTGGCCCATACGAGACAGCTCCTATTTATAACCACCCAATCCCACTCATATACATGTCCAACCCATGCTTGAAACAATCGAGGGACACCACCTCCACAATGTTACGCGGCAATTGGTTCCACAAATCAACAACCCTGTTACTGAACCAGTATTTACCCAAGTCTTTCCTAAATCTAAACTTATCCAATTTATACCCATTATTTCGTGTTCTGTCTTGTGTTGATACTTTTAATATCCTATTAATATCCCCTTTGTTATGTCCATTCACCCACTTGTAAACCTCTATCATGTCACCCCTAACTCTTCGCCTTTCCAGTGAATGCAACTTAAGCTTTGTTAATCTTTCTTCATATGAAAGATTTCTAATTTGGGGAATTAACTTAGTCATCCTACGCTGGACACGTTCAAGTGAATTTATATCCATTCTATAATATGGCGACCAAAACTGAACTGCATAATCTAAATGGGGCCTAACTAGAGCAAGATATAGCTTGAGAACCACACCAGGTGTCTTGCTACTAACGCTGCGATTAATAAATCCAAGTGTCCGATTTGCCTTATTACGAACATTTATGCATTGATCCTTTTGTTATAAATTCCTACTAATCATAACTCCCAGATCCCTTTCGCAATTCGACTTCGCAATCTCAACACCATCTAGCTCGTATCTTGTAACCCTATCATCATTACCAACCTCAGAACTTTACATTTATCAGCATTAAACTGCATCTGCCAATCCTTCGACCATTTCAAAACCCTATCAAGATCAACTTGAAGTGATAGTGAGTCCTCCTCCGAATTAATTTCCTTACCGATTTTCGTATCATCGGCAAATTTGCAAATGTTGCTACTCAAACCTGAATCTAAATCATTTATATATATTATAAACAACAGAGGTCCCAGGACAGAGCCCTGAGGCACCCCACTTACAACATTTTCCCACTCTGACTTGACTCCATTTATACTAACTCTGTTTCCTTTGGTATAGCCATGCCCTAATCCAGCTTAATATAGCACCCCCAATACCATGAGACTCTATCTTTTTAATCAGTCTTTCATGTGGCACTGTATCAAAAGCTTTGCTAAAGTCAAGGTACACAACATCGCAATCCTTACCACTATCAACTGCCTCAACAATGCTAGAATAAAAAGATAACAAATTTGTTTAACATGAACGGCCATTTATAAAACCATGTTGCGACTCAGTTATTAATTTATGTTTTTCAAGATGAAGACGAATTTTATTTGCTATTATAGATTCGAGTAACTTTCCCACAATAGACGTTAGGCTAATTGGTCGATAGTTAGACGCAAGTGATCTATCTCCTTTCTTAAAAACTGGTATCACATTAGCAACTTTCCAAAACTCTGGCACTCTGCCTGACTCTATTGATTTATTAAATATGGTTGACAGTGGGTCACAAAGCTCCTCTTTGCATTCTTTAAGCACCCTGGCAAACACTTCATCCGGCCCTGGGGATTTGTTTGGTTTGAGTTTTACTATTTGTTTAAGAACATCCTCCCTGGTAACTGTTAAACTCATCAACCTGTCCTCGTCCCCACCCACATAGACTTGTTCGGCTGAAGGCATATTGTTAAGTTCCTCCTTGGTAAATACAGATACAAAATATTTATTAAAAATACTACTCATCTCTTCATCACTATCTGTTATTTGACCTGTCTCAGTTTTTAATGGACCTATCCTTTCCCTAGTCTTAGTACGATATAACTGAAAAAAACCTTTAAGATTTGTCTTTGTTTGCCCTGCTATGCGAACTTCATAGTTTCTTTTTGCTTTCCTTATCTCTTTTTTAACATTTCTAACCAGTTGTACGAATTCCTGTTCTAAAGTGACCTCCCCATTTTTAATCCTTTTGTACCAAGCTCTCTTTTTACCTATAAGGTTCTTCAAATTCTTTGTTATCCACTTTGGGTCATTAGTATTCGATCTATTCAATTTGTATGGTATACTACGTTCATGTGCTTTGTTTACTCCATATAAATACTCCAAGCCTGCACAAAAGAGGCACTCTTCTTGAGGCCAGATGGGCACATGAATAAGCAAGTAGATGGGGTCGCCATGGGTACTCCCCTAGGTGTCCTGTTTGCAAACTTCTACATGGGCACCATCGAGCAGAAGGTCTTAGTTGACATGGACGTGAAATCCGCCATATACCGCAGGTATGTTGACGACATTTTTACGCAGGTACCTCATGCCAGATGTCTGCAAAAGCTGAATGAGGCATTTGAGAGGAATTCTGTGTTGAGTTTCACTTACGAGGTGGAGAATAATGGGAAGCTGCCCATACTGGATGTAACAGTCACGGAGAGGAGCAGAGGTTTCCACACTGCAGTCTACACTAAGAAAACAAACATAGGAATGTGCCTCAATGCCAACAGTAACTGCCCAGACAGGTACAAGAGGAGTGTTGTCAATGCTTACATCGACCGTGCTCTCAGCCACAGCTCAGGATGGAAAGAAGTCATTGAAGAACTCTGTATGGTAAGGCAGGTTCTAGTCAACAGCGGCTTCTCTACCGGTTTCGTTGAAGACATCATAAAAAGAAAGGTGAAATGCCATGCAAGCTCTGAAGAGTCAACCAACACAACACTTCTTCCCCCTATTAAACTGTTTTACAGGAACTTCTTTTCCACAGCTCATAAAACGGAGGAAAGGGTCCTGAAAGATATTGTTGATAGGAACGTTATCCCTACAGACAAAAATCAGAAAATACAATTGATAATTTATTATAAACCCAAAAAAACGGCCAATCTACTCATGAGAAACTCTCCAGACACCAAGCAGAACGCCTTGAAGGAAACCAACGTCGTCTATGCCTTTAAATGCCCACTTGGGGACTGTAAACCCCAAAGAAATCAGTATATAGGCAAGACAAAAACGTCTCTTTCCAGGCGACTAACAATGCATAAGCAACAGGGCTTCATCAAGGAACATATAATCTCTTCTCACAACCAGACCATCACCAGAGAAGTCTTAACAAACAACACAGAAATCATCGATAGGTACAGCGATAGCCGGCGGCTCGACATCAGCGAGGCACTACACATCAAAAAGTCAACACCAGCAATCAACAGCCAATTAATGCACAACTAAATTCTAATATTGATATTCGAATGAATGTTTTAGCTGCTAAAGAAAACAGATTTGAAATTAAATTCCTATGGATACCATCACATGTTGGCATCTCAAGGCATGACACTGTTGATATGCTTGCTAAGACAGCCTGTAGAAAACCAGTGGTAGAAATTGATATGGGTGTTTCATTAGCAGTGACAAAGAGAATACTTAAACAAATATCTAATGAAGATCTCACCGCCCTAACAAATTCACAAAGACCTGAAAGTTGTAGCATTAAATATTATGATAGATATCGTGAGGAGACATTCACATATGGGACTAATAGAACAAGAACCCGGCAATGTGATGTTATAGTGGCCAGAATACGCCTGGGATATAGACGTATCTGGCAGCTTTCTCAACCCCCAAATGTCGAGTACACAATGTGTCAACTTTGTGAAAGAGAAAACATGCACTCTCTTGAACATTATATTGTAGAACGTCCCATACTGACTGACTTTCGCCCTCCTGGGCTAAGGTATGCTGAACTCTGTAACTACTATATGAGTACTGGAACACTTGATGATATATTGGACTTGTACCCAAGATTAACCATGTAATGTAGCAATTATACAAGGTATGTATATGATGTAACTATATAACCTGAGCTTGTAAAGCACCTTAATCACCTTCAGTGATTAAGTGCTTAATTGCACATTTGTTACTCTATCAGCTATCTTACCCTGTCAGAGTAAAAGAGACAAATGTATGTGAATGCATGTGTGTGTATATATTTATGTATATATGTATATGTACGTATATGTGTGTGTATGCATATGTATGTGTATAAAGTATATATGGAAGCTGATCAGAATTACATTTCACCTTTGTAAATGCACATTAATGACACTATGTAAAAGACACATCGAACACTTTATGAAGGGCATACGTAAATCTGTGTTTCTATATATTTACGTGTGTAGGTTAGCTTAGCATTTTAAAAGCACCGAATCACCTTCTGTGGTTGAGTGTTCAATAAACCCTTGAACTATATGTTTAACACATCTCTAACCCTGTCCATGGTGGACAGAAGAAAATGTATATATGCTGGTTAGCATTGTAAATGTGTGGCCACGTCTGTGGTAGAAAATAATATTAAAAAACAAAAAAAAAGCACTAGTGTGACCCACCACACTGCCCACCAGCACTAGTGTGACCCACCACACTGCCCACCAGCACTAGTGTGACCCACCACACTGCCCACCAGCACTCCTGTGACCCACCACACTGCCTACCAGCACTAGTGTGACCCACCACACTGCCCACCAGCACTAGTGTGACCCACCACACTGCCCACCAGCACTCCTGTGACCCACCACACTGCCCACCAGCACTAGTGTGACCCACCACACTGCCCACCAGCACTAGTGTGACCCACCACACTGCCCACCAGCACTAGTGTGACCCACCACACTGCCCACCAGCACTCCTGTGACCCACCACACTGCCCACCAGCACTAGTGTGACCCACCACACTGCCCACCAGCACTCCTGTGACCCACCACACTGCCCACCAGCACTAGTGTGACCCACCACACTGCCCACTAGCATTAGTGTGACCCACCACACTGCCCACCAGCACTAGTGTGACCCACTACACTGCCCACCAGCACTAGTGTGACCCACCACACTGCCCACCAGCACTAGTGTGACCCACCACACTGCCCACCAGCACTCCTGTGACCCACCACACTGCCCACCAGCACTCCTGTGACCCACCACACTGCCCACCAGCACTAGTGTGACCCACCACACTGCCCACCAGCACTCCTGTGACCCACCACACTGCCCACCAGCACTAGTGTGACCCACCACACTGCCCACCAGCACTCCTGTGACCCACTACACTGCCCACCAGCACTCCTGTGATCCACCACACTGCCCACCAGCACTCCTGTGACCCACCACACTACCCACCAGCACTAGTGTGACCCACCACACTGCCCACCAGCACTAGTGTGACCCACAACACTGCCCACCAGCACTAGTGTGACCCACCACACTGCCCACCAGCACTAGTGTGACCCACCACACTGCCCACCAGCACTCCTGTGACCCACCACACTGCCCACCAGCACTAGTGTGACCCACTACACTACCCACCAGCACTCCTGTGACCCACCACACTGCCCACCAGCACTAGTGTGACCCACTACACTGCCCACCAGCACTAGTGTGACCCACCACACTACCCACCAGCACTCCTGTGACCCACCACACTGCCCACCAGCACTAGTGTGACCCACCACACTGCCCACCAGCACTAGTGTGACCCACCACACTGCCCACCAGCACTAGTGTGACCCACGACACTGCCCACACCACGCCTGTGGCCCACCACACTGCCCACCAGCACTAGTGTGACCCACCACACTACCCACACCACTCCTGTGACCCACCACACTGCCCACCAGCACTAGTATGACCCACCACACTACCCACCAGCACTAGTGTGACCCACCACACTACCCACCAGCACTCCTGTGACCCACCACACTGCCCACCAGCACTCCTGTGACCCACCACACTGCCCACCAGCACTAGTGTGACCCACCACACTGCCCACCAGCACTCCTGTGACCCACCACACTGCCTACCAGCACTCCTGTGACCCACCACACTGCCCACCAGCACTCCTGTGACCCACCACACTGCCCACCAGCACTAGTGTGACCCACCACACTGCCTACCAGCACTCCTGTGACCCACCACACTGCCCACCAGCACTAGTGTGACCCACCACACTGCCCACCAGCACTAGTGTGACCCACCACACTGCCCACCAGCACTCCTGTGACCCACCACACTGCCCACCAGCACTAGTGTGACCCACCACACTGCCCACCAGCACTAGTGTGACCCACCACACTGCCCACCAGCACTAGTGTGACCCACCACACTGCCCACCAGCACTCCTGTGACCCACCACACTGCCCACCAGCACTAGTGTGACCCACCACACTGCCCACCAGCACTCCTGTGACCCACCACACTGCCCACCAGCACTAGTGTGACCCACCACACTGCCCACTAGCATTAGTGTGACCCACCACACTGCCCACCAGCACTAGTGTGACCCACTACACTGCCCACCAGCACTAGTGTGACCCACCACACTGCCCACCAGCACTAGTGTGACCCACCACACTGCCCACCAGCACTCCTGTGACCCACCACACTGCCCACCAGCACTCCTGTGACCCACCACACTGCCCACCAGCACTAGTGTGACCCACCACACTGCCCACCAGCACTCCTGTGACCCACCACACTGCCCACCAGCACTAGTGTGACCCACCACACTGCCCACCAGCACTCCTGTGACCCACTACACTGCCCACCAGCACTCCTGTGATCCACCACACTGCCCACCAGCACTCCTGTGACCCACCACACTACCCACCAGCACTAGTGTGACCCACCACACTGCCCACCAGCACTAGTGTGACCCACAACACTGCCCACCAGCACTAGTGTGACCCACCACACTGCCCACCAGCACTAGTGTGACCCACCACACTGCCCACCAGCACTCCTGTGACCCACCACACTGCCCACCAGCACTAGTGTGACCCACTACACTACCCACCAGCACTCCTGTGACCCACCACACTGCCCACCAGCACTAGTGTGACCCACTACACTGCCCACCAGCACTAGTGTGACCCACCACACTACCCACCAGCACTCCTGTGACCCACCACACTGCCCACCAGCACTAGTGTGACCCACCACACTGCCCACCAGCACTAGTGTGACCCACCACACTGCCCACCAGCACTAGTGTGACCCACGACACTGCCCACACCACGCCTGTGGCCCACCACACTGCCCACCAGCACTAGTGTGACCCACCACACTACCCACACCACTCCTGTGACCCACCACACTGCCCACCAGCACTAGTATGACCCACCACACTACCCACCAGCACTAGTGTGACCCACCACACTACCCACCAGCACTCCTGTGACCCACCACACTGCCCACCAGCACTCCTGTGACCCACCACACTGCCCACCAGCACTAGTGTGACCCACCACACTGCCCACCAGCACTCCTGTGACCCACCACACTGCCTACCAGCACTCCTGTGACCCACCACACTGCCCACCAGCACTCCTGTGACCCACCACACTGCCCACCAGCACTAGTGTGACCCACCACACTGCCTACCAGCACTCCTGTGACCCACCACACTGCCCACCAGCACTAGTGTGACCCACCACACTACCCACCAGCACTAGTGTGACCCACCACACTGCCCACCAGCACTAGTGTGACCCACCACACTGCCCACCAGCACTCCTGTGACCCACCACACTACCCACCAGCACTAGTGTGACCCACCACACTACCCACACCACTCCTGTGACCCACCACACTGCTCATCAGCACTAGTGTGACCCACCACACTGCCCACCAACACTCGTGTGACCCACCACACTGCCCACCAGCACGCCTGTGACCCACCACACTGCCCACCAGCACTAGTGTGACCCACAACACTGCCCACCAGCACTCCTGTGACCCACCACACTGCCCACCAGCACTCCTGTGACCCACAACACTGCCCACCAGCACTAGTGTGACCCACCACACTGCCCACCAGCACTAGTGTGACCCACCACACTACCCATACCACTCCTGTGACCCACCACACTACCCACCAGCACTCCTGTGACCCACCACACTACCCACCAGCACTAGTGTGACCCACCACACTGCCCACCAACACTAGTGTGACCCACCACACTGCCCACCAGCACTAGTGTGACCCACCACACTGCCCACCAGCACTAGTGTGACCCACCACACTACCCACCAGCACTAGTGTGACCCACTACACTGCCCACCAGCACTAGTGTGACCCACCACACTACCCACCAGCACGCCTGTGACCCACCACACTGCCCACCAGCACTAGTGTGACCCACCACACTGCCTACCAGCACTCCTGTGACCCACCACACTGCCCACCAGCACTCCTGTGACCCACCACACTGCCCACCAGCACTAGTGTGACCCACCACACTGCCCACCAGCACTAGTGTGACCCACCACACTGCCCACCAGCACTAGTGTGACCCACCACACTGCCCACCAGCACTCCTGTGACCCACAACACTGCCCACCAGCACTAGTGTGACCCACCACACTGCCCACCAGCACTAGTGTGACGCACCACACTGCCCACCACCACTCCTGTGACCCACCACACTACCCACCAGCACTAGTGTGACCCACCACACTGCCCACCAGCACTCCTGTGACCCACCACACTACCCACCAGCACTAGTGTGACCCACCACACTGCCCACCACCACTCCTGTGACCCACCACACTGCCCACCAGCACTAGTGTGACCCACCACACTGCCCACCACCACTCCTGTGACCCACCACACTGCCCACCAGCACTAGTGTGACCCACCACACTGCCCACCAGCACTAGCGTGACCCACCACACTGCCCACCACCACTCCTGTGACCCACCACACTGCCCACCAGCACTAGTGTGACCCACCACACTGCCCACCAGCACTAGTGTGACCCACCACACTGCCCACCACCACTCCTGTGACCCACCACACTGCCCACCAGCACTAGCGTGACCCACCACACTGCCCACCACCACTCCTGTGACCCACCACACTGCCCACCAGCACTAGTGTGACCCACCACACTGCCCACCAGCACTCCTGTGACCCACCACACTGCCTACCAGCACTCCTGTGACCCACCACACTGCCCACCAGCACTCCTGTGACCCACCACACTGCCCACCAGCACTAGTGTGACCCACCACACTGCCTACCAGCACTCCTGTGACCCACCACACTGCCCACCAGCACTAGTGTGACCCACCACACTACCCACCAGCACTAGTGTGACCCACCACACTACCCACCAGCACTAGTGTGACCCACCACACTGCCCACCAGCACTAGTGTGACCCACCACACTGCCCACCAGCACTCCTGTGACCCACCACACTGCCCACCAACACTAGTGTGACCCACCACACTGCCCACCAGCACTAGCGTGACCCACCACACTGCCCACCACCACTCCTGTGACCCACCACACTGCCCACCAGCACTAGTGTGACCCACCACACTGCCCACCAGCACTAGTGTGACCCACCACACTGCCCACCAGCACTCCTGTGACCCACCACACTGCCCACCAACACTAGTGTGACCCACCACACTGCCCACCAGCACTAGCGTGACCCACCACACTGCCCACCACCACTCCTGTGACCCACCACACTGCCCACCAGCACTAGTATGACCCACCACACTGCCCACCAGCACTAGTGTGACCCACCACACTGCCCACCAGCACTCCTGTGACCCACCACACTGCCCACCAACACTAGTGTGACCCACCACACTGCCCACCAGCACTCCTGTGACCCACCACACTACCCACCACAATACCACTACTGTAACCCGTCACTTGCTCTCACCAACATCAAAAATTAAATACAAAAATAATGAGCATGAAGATCACGAATACCAGAGATGAACTCGGCTAGTTAGGCAGTCACCTCACTCACCATCATCACTATAGAGGTGAAGTCACTGTTTATACCGTGACAAACACAGGCGGCACACGAACACCTCCCACCACTAAGCCAATACCAATTATCGTCCTCATTTGTCTCACATTTGCTCTTCACAGCACAGCATGAGAGGCTGCGTGGAGGCCTATAATGCTTATGACTGGGGTTGAGGACCACAAAGCCCCTAGAGACACTTCATGGCCATATCCACCAGGCGTTTATCCCGTTATATCCCGGTTTTTATGTTGGTCCAAGAACCAAACGAATCATGTTTGGTCCAAGAACCAAACATGATTGGTTCTTGGACCGTTAACAACTCTCTCTCAACATACAAAAAGATCGGTTTGCATTGTTCCATAATTATAGATTTGTCTAGAAGTTTCAACAGGGTGTCATCGCCTTATTTTGATAATGATTTATTTACCAGGAAGCTCCCGGCCATACCCGCTGTCTCTGGCCTGACTGGCGTCTCCCACCAGAGGGATCTAAGACCTGTACCGCCATAACATTTTGATGTCATAGTGACGTCACACATCTCGCGCACACTATATATAAAACCTTAATATATTTCAAATTTTTGCTAGGTTAGATTAGGTTAAGTTGGATTAGGTTAGGTTAGGTTAGGCTGGGATAGGTTCGGTTAAGTTACCAACCCTAACGCAACCTCAGGTTGAGTTAGGTTAGGTTGGGTTAGGTTAGGTTGGGTTAGGCTGGGTTAGGTTAGGGTGGGTCAGGTTAGGTTGGGTTAGGTTAGGTTGGGTTAGATTAGGTTATTTTGGATTACGTTAGGTTAGGCGAGGCTGAGTTAGGTTCGGATGGATTGGGTTAGGTTAGGTTAGACGTCTTTAATGAGTAGCGAAGACGTAAAGGGTACATCATTTTTGTCAGATTTAAGACCCTATTTTCTCCTAGCGCCTTGTTGATCTCTAATGGTACTAGTGAGTTATACAACATATTGGTGACACTAGATATTTGTATAACATATTGATGATACTAGTTGGTTAATCAACATATTGGAATGACGATCAGTGAACTTGAAATTGGGGATCAACCAATTAATCCAAAATGTGGCTGGACACTCCCAACGCCACACAATAACTACCCAATTTGACTATGGTAACAATTACCCAAACTGACCATAATAATTACCCAAACTGACCATGGTAACAATTACCCTAATTTAACCATGATAACAATTATCCAAATTGGCTATGGTAAAAATTACCCAAATGGGCTAAACGGAAACAATTACCCAAATGGGAGAGGGGTAACAAACTGGTTGAGACGTCTACTTAATCACCGGTGGAGTATTAAGTCACCGCGGCCAATATGTCTTAACATAACTGAGAACATTGGATGTGGTTCACGGCACGTAAGAAAAACATGAGGTGTGGGAATGCGCGTCTTGAAATATACTGTCCTTGTTGCCAAGTTCTTTGTCTTAAGCGCGGAGGGAAGCAACGGCGAGGCTTCTGAGGCGAGATGCGCGGGTGTATTGTGGAAATTAAAGGTAATAATGATTTATGGTTCGGTTTTTATCTCCATAATTTTGCTGGGGTTATTAGGAGGTAATTTGTAAGAAGGATGTTTGGCGGCAAGGTGGAGACAGTGACAGGGAAGATGAGATCATGTGGTGTGTGTGTGTGATATATTGGGAGGGCCGCATGGTCCACCAGCCCACTGTAGGTGGGGCTTGGACACTGCCATGTCGCCAGGAATGTCATAGCCAGTCCTCTGCGAGCAAGAATTATATACACACTGGGTGTATATATACCCAGCTTCTCAGTGAATATACACTGGAGACTTTATTTTAGCTGTGAATTTCCTTCAGGAGTAAAATATACTTGCTGGTTGAATAGTAGGCTATTGTAGAGGCATGAATTATCCCGTGATTTATAGGTCTTAAATCCAACACCAAATTCATCCTCAAATCTAGGCTCGTCCCCCAAAAGATAAAGTCGTAATTTTTTCTGTATTTAAAAAAAAAATATATATATTTTTCTTTAATATAATTTTGGATTAATTTATAATACTTTTCTGTGTATATTTAAGATAAGATAGATATTTAGTAATCAATTATTGTTATTTTCATTACACGAGTAGAGCATTCAGAGAGCATTGTTTGTTTGTCAAGTGTAAGGTGTTTTTCCAGCCCGTTCTGATGATTTTATAACTGTCTAATTTAGTGTGATTTTGCCTAAGTATGATCATGCCAACCTAAATCAACCCTAAGGTAGCCACGAGGAGAGTTGTAAACTATAGCTTATTGCGTTCACCATAACTCAACCTAAACTAGGCTTGCGGAGCTTCACTAGGCTTGTGTTTACATGCCGATGGCAGGGTGGTATTTATAGCTGGCAGAGCTGCCTAGCAGTGTGCTGCCCCATGATGGTACCAGCGTGTCTTGTACCAGCCGCCGCTCATGCCATTATATTCACTGACGCCTCCCACACTCCCAACGGGGCATTATGTAGTAAAGTTGGTTTCTTCGTAAACATCTTAGGTATGATGTTTTACTACGAGAAGCTTTTTTAATGATGCTCACGCCTCCACAGTTTATCCATCCATAAACAAACAGCCTAGTTTGGATTTAATGGTCAATTGCTGTTTGAGTTCTTTTGTTATCGTGTGTGAAAACCAGGCATAACCCGGAACGGACCCGAGGCCAGTCGTGTACGTGTTAAGTTCGCTAGAGTACACCGTCCTCTAGCGAACTTCATTTCACCACACTTTCATTCCTATGTAATTATTTTTCAGGCAAATTTATAACGCTGAAGTCTATTTGCTAATGACCAGCAAACTGTATTAGTGCCTAGAGAAGGCATAGCCTTATTAAATGTCATTTGAGGAGGCATTTGAACGGAATTCTGTGTTGAGTTTCACTTACGAGATGGGAGAAGGATGGGAAGCTGCCCTTTCTAGATGTAACAGTCACGGAAAGGAGCGGAGGCTTCCACACTGCAGTCTACACTAAGGAAACAAACATAGGAATGTGCATCAATGCCAATAGTGACTGCCCAGACAGGTAGAAGAGGAGTGTTGTCAACGCTTACGTCGACCGTGCTTTCAGCCACCGCTCAGGATGGAAGCAAGTCGATGAAGAACTCTGTAGGGTAAGGCAGGTCCTAGTCAACAACGGTTTCTCTAATGGTTTTGTTGAAGACATCATAAAAAGAAAGGTGAAACGCCATGCAACCTCTGAAGAGTCAACAAACACAACACATGTACCCCCCTATTAGACTATTTTACAGGAACTTCTTTTCAACAGCTCATAAAACGGAGGAAAGGGTCTTGAAAGATATTGTTGATAGGAACGTTATCCCTACAGACAAAAATCAGAAAATACAATTGATGATTTACTATAAAACCCCCCAAAAAATGACCAACCTACGCATGAGAAACTCTCCAGACACCAAGCAGAACGCCTTGAAGGAAACCAACGTCGTCTATGCCTTCAAATGCCCACTTGGGGACTGTAAACCCCAAAGAACACCGTATATAGGCTAGACAACAACGCCTCTTTCAGGCGATTAACAATGCATAAATAACAGGGCTCCATCAAGGAACATATAATCTCTTCTCACAGCCAGACCATCACCAAAGAAATCTTAACAAACAACACGGAAATCATCGATAGGTACAGCGATAGCAGGCAGCTCGACATCAGCGAGGCACTACACATCAAAACGTCAACACCAGCAATCAACAGCCAATTAATGCACAACTATATTCTACCCACTTCAAGACTCCGAACCAATATTGAAGCATCAAGAGGAAGTATGGGCCAATAAGCCTTCTGGAGTTAATTCCATTCTTATGTTTTTATACCCATTGGTTCGTGTTCTATCATGTGCAAATGTCAATCACCTCACCTAAAACTTTTTTACCATATCACCTCACCCAAATGCGAGTAACAGTATGGATGTATTTTGCGTGTTTACAGGTTACAGTTGTGTGTGTAAACTAATGTCTTTGAAAATATCATAAGTTATTACGAAGCGCGTTCAGGCGTCAGACTAGAAATAAAAATGAATTTTGGAGAATTGATTTTTCAATTACCATCGACAGTGAAAAGAAACATGAGAAATATTGAGAAAATTCGTGTTAGAATTATTTATCTTACCTTTTCGATATATATACAATGGAACAACATGGCACACTCTCAACCCCGACCACAAGTCCCAAAAGACCACAAGCAGGCCCACTGGGATAGCCTCATAATGGAAAACACTGTTACAGCAATGATTGACAACGCTGATGCTGAAAACAAAGCCCGCCTCCTAGCGGTAACAGCACCTCACGCCGGGGATTTTTTATTTGCTGTGCCCAATGCAGCCCTGGGAACCCGCCTCAATTATGACGCTCCGCATGGGAGTTGCCCTTCGCCTTGCCGCCCCCATCCTCACCGAACATAGGTGCATCTGCGGAACTGCGATGGCAGACCAATATGGTCGTCATGATCTGGTATGTCGTAAATCACAGGGTAAGATTGCAAGACATGAAGAAGTCAACGACATTATCAAGAGGAGCCTCGCCACAGCCCGCTGCCCGGCACAAAGAGAACCACACTTATCAGACCTAACGACCCTCAGAAGCGCCCTGATGGGGTCACCTTGCTACCTTGGAAGGATGGTAAACAAGTGGTGTGGGACTACACGTGCGCTGCCACACTGGCCAGTACCTACCTCCACCACAGCACACGTGAATGCGGTGGTGCTGCTTTTTTCAGGGAATCGCAGAAAATTATTAAATACAGAGGTCTGGCACACTGCTACAGCTTTGTTCCGATCGGCTCGG